>NC_053491.1:159884357-160184357 GCF_905171775.1 Rana temporaria
TATAAAAGTGCTTTGGATTACAAGCTTGTTTCTGGAACAAATTATGCTTGCATTCCAAGGTTTTACTGTATACCTGTTACTGTGTCTCTTTATATGGCCATGTGCATGTGGCCTAAGGGGTATATTTATAAACCAAACATTCTCTACACGTGTATTTTCATTGTGCGTTTGTTTACATTTCAGTGATTGAATACCTGTAGTGAATGCCACTATACCTGCTTTATAAATCTTTTAAAATTATGAAAATAATGTACTAATGCCAGTTTGCCCATTCTGAGCCCCATTCTAGATCAGACTTAAAGAATCTTGACTCATGCTATAACTGTAGCCTGAGTTTGAATGGGGCAAGTTAGCATTTTTTAGTTTAGTTTATACCAGGAATTAGACTAAATTAGACGAAATACGGTAGTCTGCGGGTCATAGAGACATACCAGGATAAATGGCTTTGCCATATATATCAGAATGGTGATATGTGGAAAATACTTCTTTAAAGGGGTTGTAAAGGTTATTTTTTTCCCCCTAAATAGCTTCCTTTACCTTAGTGCAGTCCTCCTTCACTTACCTCATCCTTCGATTTTGCTTTTAAATGTCCTTATTTCTTCTGAGAAATGCTCACTTCCTGTTCTTCTGTCTGTAACTACACACAATAATGCAAGGCTTTCTCCCTGGTGTGGAGACAGCCTCTTGAGGGGGAAGGACCCGATCGCCGCTGGAGTCCTGCGATCGGTCCCCGGAGCTGAAGAACGAGGAGAGCTGTGTGTAAACACAGCTTCCCCGTTCTTCACTGTGGCGGCGTCATCGATCGTGTGCTCCCTTTTATAGGGATACACAATCGATGACATCACACCTACAGCCACACCCCCTACAGTTGTAAATACACATGAGGTCACACATAACCCCATCAGCGCCCCCTGTGGTTAACTCCCAAACTGCAATTGTCATTTTCACAGTAAACAATGCATTTTTAATGCATTTTTTGCTGTGAAAATTACAATGGTCCCAAAAATGTGTCAACATTGTCCGAATTGTCCGCCATAATGTCGCAGTCACGAAAAAAATCGCTGATCGCCGCCATTAGTAGTAAAAAAAAAAAAAATAACAACAATGCAATAAAACTATCCCCTATTTTGTAAACGCTATAAATTTTGCGCAAACCAACCGATACACGCTTATTGCTATAGCGGTATAATTTAGAGTGGTTGTAAACCCTTACATACAATATACCTAGTGAAAGGCTTATCCTTAGGTGATATGAAACCAATCGTACCCTTTTATCTGAAGTTTTTCCCTTCCCTGCAGCCATTCAAAGTCCAGAATTTATAAACCTGGCAGAGAGCTGAAGTTACTCTGCAGAGCGCAGTCAGGAGAGTTCTGAGAGCTGATTGGAGGGAAGGGACACACCCCCTTCCCACGGCACACAGTAACAGAACTGATGCTGTCACTATACTGGAGGTCCCTCCCCATCACCATTTTTCTCTTTGTGTCAGGAAAGGGTGCCAAAAGTGATTTTGTGCTGATAGCAGAGGAACGAAGCAGCAGACAGAAAGGAGACTTGGTACTTTTAATTGAGACACTATAAAGGGATATATGTTGTTTATAGTTCATGTCTGAGCTTTACAACCACTTTAATGTGAACTTTCTATTATTGCATATATTCTAAAACTATAAAGTTTTCTTACGCATTTAGTAATAGTGCTTATACAGTATTCCCTAGGTACTTCTATAAAGACCAGTAGCAGATGGGGGTTAAGTTAAAAACAAATAGAAACTTTATTTTAGGGCTACAAATGCATGTATAGATCATTGAGAAAAAATATTTGGTAAAAAATATTTAAAGAAGTCAAATTAATTATGTTTCTCAAATTCTGGCCCATGTTTTAGTGGTTCTTCCTGTAGTAATCATCAATTATAATGTGTGTTAAAAACTTTTCATATTAAATTGACAAACTTGGTTTTAGCAGATTTTTGACACAATTTTGTAAACTGTGTAGTAATGTCCTGTGATTATGGCTGTAGCTTGGTACAGGATGATTCCTGTAAATATTTCAGCCCATCAATTAGGGGTTACAAACACCTTCCCTTGCGGGTAATCTCCATGAAATCCAAAATCCCTTGATGGCCACCAGCTAATGAACTCACATATTACTCTGCAGTGTGATTCATAGAAGCAAAAAGAAGAAACATGGTGCTCTCTGCCATATAAAGACTTTTTAACCACTTAAGACCGGACCATTATGCAGGTTAACCACTTAACCCCCGGACCATATTGCTGGTCAAAGACCAGAGTACTTTTTGCAATTCGGCACTGCGTCGCTTTAACTGACAATTGCGCAACTTGGCTCCCAAACCAAATTGGCGTCCTTTTTTCCCACAAATAGAGCTTTCTTTTGGTGGTATTTGATCACTTCTGCGGTTTTCCGTTTTTGCGCTATAATCAAAAATAGAGCGACAATTTTGAAAAAAATAAATATTTTTTTACTTTTTGCTGTAATAAATATCCCCCAAAAATATATAAAAAAAATTTTTTTTCCTCAGTTTAGGCCGATACGTATTCTTCTACATATTTTTTGTTAAAAAAAATCGCAATAAGCGTTTGGTTTGCGCAAAAGTTATAGCGTTTACAAAATAGGGGATATTTTTATGGCATTTTTATTATTTTTTTTTACTAAAAATGGCGGCGATCATCGATTTTTTTTTTTCGGTACTGCGACATTATGGCGGACACTTTGGACACTTTTGACACATTTTTGGGACCATTGGCATTTTTATAGCTATCAGTGCTATAAAAATGCATTGGATTACTATAAAAATGCCACTGGCAGTGAAGGGGTTAAGTATGTCCCTGGGTGTGTTCTTACTGTGGGGGGGTGGCCTCACTAGGGGAAATCACTGATCTTCTGTTCATACACTGTATGAACAGAAGATCAGCATTTCTCCCCCTGACAGGACCAGGAGCTGTGTGTTTACACACACAGCTCCCGGTCCCCGCTCTGTAACGAGCGATCGCGTGTGCTCGGCGGCGATCGCGCCTGCCGCCCCCGGCTCCGGCGGCGCGCGCCCCCTGTAGCCTGCGAAAGAGCCGACGTAGAGCTACGGGCTCTCGCCCGGAGAGCCAACCTGCCGCCGTAGAATGACGGCGGAAGGTCGGCAAGCAGTTAAGGACCTTGCCCCTTTTTTTGCGAATTGGCACTGCGTCGCTTTCTTTTGGTGGTATTTGATCACCTCTGTGGTTTTTATTTTTTGCGCTATAAACAAAAAATCTATATTTTTTTACTTTTTGCTATAATAAATATCCCCCAAAAATATATAAAAACTATTTTTTTTTCCTCAGTTTAGGCCGATACGTATTCTTCTTCCCATTTTTGGTAAAAAAAAAATCGCAATAAGCGTTTATCGATGGGTTTTCCGCAAAATGTATAGCGTTTACAAAATAGGGGATAGTTTTAGTACATTTTTATTAATAATTATTTTTTACTACTAATAGCGGCAATCAGCGATCTTTTTTAGTGACTGCAACATTTTGGCGGACACATCGGACAATTTTTGACACATTTTTGGGACCATTGTAATTTTCACAGCTAAAAATGCACTGATTACTGTGAAAATGACAATTGCCGTTTAGGAGTTAACCACTAGGGGGCACTGTAGGGGTTAAGTGTGACCTCATATGTGTTTCTAACTGTAGGGGGGCGGGGCTGGACGTGTGATGTCAGTGATCGTCTTTCCCTATATCAGGGAACAGACGATCACTGGCAATGCCACAATGAAGAACGGGGAAGGTGTGTTTACACACACCTCTCCCCGTTCTTCAGCTCCGGTGACCGATCGCGGTACACCGGCGGCAATATGGTCCGTGGGTCCTTCGGACCGGGTCGTGAGCGAGCCGCCGGCGGTGCGCTCGCGACCCTACGGCTGGGCCTTTAAGAGACACGTACAGGTACGTGATTGTGCCCAGCCGTGCCATTCTGCCAACGTATATCGTCAGTAGGGGGTCCTTAAGTGGTTAATGTGTTAAATATAAAATTCACTTACAAACAAGGCACTATAACCAGTGCCCAGCGAAACGGCATGAAAACATACAGCAGGTACGATGGCTGCAGGTGACGTCACGACAATCCCATCCGTATGTTTCGTCCCTATGGGCAGGACTTCATCAGCAGATCAATATATAAGGGTCCATAGTGTAAGGTGAGCGGACAATTTTATCACTGGTGGAGGTCCCTCATCACTCACGTTCTCACCTGCATGCTACATCTATGTATCGCCACTGAAGAACACACGGATGTTTTTTTTTAGATATTGTGATATATGGACTTAATAGCGCTGCACTGTCTTTTATAATATTTTACTGCAGGGATTTGAATTTTTGACCCTTGGTGTTTAGCTGCTTGATTGGGGTTGTTTTTATTGCGCTGATTTGTTTTCTATATTGGATACATCCATTAGGGGTGCAGGAGTGCCGCCTCTCCCATCCATGCATCTGGCCCCCTAGCCTACATGCTGGGTGCATGGATTCCAATAAGGGTGTTTTTTTTTTGTTTTTTTTAAAGCAGATGATTACAGCCAGCGGCTCTAATACGATTCAAAAAATGGTGGACTTGGGCTACAGATACCACCAAGTTGTGTGTCAATCACGAATGAATATTCACTATTGTCACACTGGTTCTCCCAGCCAATCAGGAAGAGGGTCTGAGAAAGGAGAAGTGTTCCAATTGGCCTAAGAGGGGGAGGAGGAGACACTCTGCCAAAGCTGCTGTGATGCCTGCGGAGGAGAGGATGGAAAGAGGCTCCCTGTGATGCCAAGTAGGAGAGCGGGGGAAGGGGAAGCGACTTGGTGAAGCACTACACCCCATAGATGGGGTAAGTGCCGGTGGTCCTGGTGACCCGACCAAGGAGGGGTTAGTGTGGCTGTGGGTGCACTGTTTGAAACTGAAAGCAGCACAGCAGTGACTGCACTGATCGTAAGATTAGCAGTCGGATGCACAGCTCTGAGGCTTTAGGCACACGGTGTGGTGACATAATGAGAAGTGCACTGCTATTTTTCCAGGGGACATTAAAGACAAAAAGTCAAATTTTCAAATACGTTTTTTTTTTTATCTTCATGCATTATATGCATGACAATAAAAAGCCTTTTTTGTGCTGCAGCCCCCCTAACACTTACCTAAGGTCCCTCTCTGTCCACAACTGTCTCAGCTGTCTGAGATTACCCCCCCCCCCCTGATTGGCTGAGACACAGCAGTGGCGCCATTGGCTGACACTGCTGTCCCTCAATCAGCTAGCCGATCAGGGGAGAGAGGAGGCCGGGTCAGGGCTCTTTGTTTGAATGGATACAGGGAGCTGTGACTAGGCTTGGGTGCCCCCATAGAAAGCTGCTTGCTGTGGGGGCACTGAACAGGAGGGAGAGGCCAGGATTACACAAGAGGGACCCGAGAAGAGGAGGATCTGGGCTGCTCTGTGCAAATTCACTTCAACAGAGCAGGTAAGGTATATAACATGTTTATTTTATAGGAAAAAAAAATTACTTTACTGTCACTTTAATGATCTTTCTTTTTATTTTGGTCTTTCAATATATAGTTTTTGGTGTATGTCATATTTTTGTTTAATAACCAATACAAGTAACGCCTTCTTTTTTTTTTTAGTTACTTACATGCTGCAGGGCAAAAAGTTTGGAAACGATGGAAGAAACGTTATTTTGTTCTTGTTCAGGTTTGTTTTAATACTTTTCTTTTTTCACTTTGGCCGGGGTTAGCTGTTCCTATGTAAAGTGATATCTGTTTTGGCACTGAAAGTGGACTTCACTAAATGGGTTGGAGAGGTGTGGTCTCAGGAGGTTTCACAGAGACAATCACAGCTCCCCATGATCCTAAACACCCCTACTAATAGACAGTGCCCCCATGACCCCAGTGTTCTCACAGTTCCTAGTGCTGACACATGTTGCCAGGCAGTGACTCTACTACTATAGTATCTAAACATGGAAAGATAATGCTACTTATAATTCCAGTCTGCCCCAGCACAAGCAGATGGCACTGCCCCAGAATAGTCATCCAGTAAACCTTATAATCACCAGGGCCCCAAACATACCCATCCAGTTAAACTATGAATACTCGGTGCCTATAAACAACCAGCACATTTGCCAGTGGTGATTCCCATGCCCCTAATACAACAAGACAAAGATCTCTTTCATGATACTCGTGGCTCCAGCATAACCAGACAGTGTCATGCTCTCTGACACTCTTGTTTTTATCCTAGGTACAAGGGAAGAATTTGCTAGCAAATTAACAGCAAATGTCAGGCACCATTTTTGCAACACCTTTTTATTAAAATTGTTAAATTTTACATTTCAGTGTATGTATGTTTAGAGGTTTAACCACAGTGCAGCATGAACCATGCCAACAATCTCCAGATCACATGAGGGCGGAGGTAGTGAAATAAATCTTTACTTGACTTAAAAGCATATACAGGTATAAGTGGGAGATAATTTGAACTACTGTCAGTTTTTTTGGAAACACTTTATTTTACTTCCTGTCTTTTAGACACTTTAAAAACTGAAGGTAAATATACCAAAAGTTGAAGTCTCCTCAGCCGGGACAGAGACGGCAATAAAGCCTGATGGAGGTTTCAACACATCCACGCTCTTTCCAAAACCAAAGGAAGCGTGTTTTGGTTTTAGATGACTGTAGATAAACTTTACACAGACATTCAAATAAATTAATGGCAAGTTGAGTTGAACTAACTTGATTTAAATCAAGCTGTATATGGGTAAAGTATAATTTAAGGGATCAAATAAATTAATATTTGAATTATATATGTGGTATTAACTAGATTTTTTTTAATTCTGATCTACCAGAACAATCAGGTGACACATCTATTTCCTGGTTTAGCAACATAGCTTCCTATGCCATCTCTTCAACCCTAGCCAGTTGAATGAACAGAGAATCAGAAATATAACACGTTGTCCAGTGGACAATAATGATGTAACAGGAAAAACAAGTGAACTTCCTGGTTATATATTATGGCAGAGATATATAAATCAAGATTTAAACAGAAATGCAAATCCTTGTACAGATCAAATGGCATGCATTGTTAGTATTTTTGTTTTGTGTTTTGCTGTTTGCCTGGACGTTCGCCTTAATGTCATTTTTAACCACTTATGGACCGCCAAACGCCGATATACGTCGGCAGAATAGCGGGGCTGGGCACAATCACGTACCTGTACGTGATTGTTAAATGCCCAGCCGTGGGTAAACAATGTATTTTTATAGCATTTTTTGCTGTGAAAATGACAATGGTCCAAAAAATGTGTCAAAATTGTTCGATGTGTCCGCCATAATATCGCAGTCATGAAAAAAATCGCTGATCACCGATATCAGTAGTAAAAAAAAAAATATTAATAAAAATGCAATAAAACTATCCCCTATTTTGTAAACGCTATGAATTTTGCACAAAACAATCGATAAACGCTTATTGCAATTTTTTTTTTACCAAAAATATGTAAATACGTATCGGCCTAAACTGAGGAAAAAAAACGTTTTTTTATATGTTTTGGGGGATATTTATTATAGCAAAAAGTAAAAAATATTGCATTTTTTTCAAAATTGTCGCTCTACTTTTGTTTATAGCGCACAAAATAAAAACCGCAGAGGTGATCAAATACCACCAAAAGAAAGCTCTATTTGTGGGAAAAAAAGGACGCCAATTTTGTTTGGGAGCCACGTCGCACGACCGCGCAATTGTCAGTTAAAACGACTCCGTGCCAAATCGCAAAAAGGGGCCTGGTCCTTTACCTGCATATTGGTCCGGGTTTTAAGTGGTTAATGGAGTCCATATTTCCCTTATCGTCTTTCAGGACAGCACCTTAAGAGCGTAGCTCCACCCACTTGACAGGAAACACACCTCCACCAAACTTCCTAAAAGGGATGCTCCTTCCACTTATCAGTCTTTGTGTTTCCTCCGGCGGGAACACATGTGGGGGTTAGGAGCTCTCTAGGTACTACCTGAGAGGTCATATCTCCCCACTCCACCTGTTTTTTTCTTACCTCAGAGAGTCTGTTCCTCCCATTCACTGGATAGAGAGTGCCTTGTGCATGGGCTCCTTCTCCCTCATCGGTGCTCAGTGGAGCCAGGGACTTCTCCGGGATACTGCTCCTTGGCAAGGTAGACGGTGCAGACATCTTTTTTCCGGTCCGGGCAGCCGAACGCCGCCGCCATCTTGAGAAGTTCAGTCAGGCTGCTTCCCCCGGAAGTGAGGGAACCGGAAAGGGGCGGCATCGTACGAGCGGGCGCAGGGCATGGACGTCATTTCCGCCAGGAAGCGCTGAGGGAGGACGGAGGAACAGGTCTGGTGCCTTGTTAGCTGGTTCTGGTCTGGTGCAGTGGCGCTAGTGGAGTCTGGAACCGGCAGTTTTGCCACCAGCATCACGCTGCTGCCTCAACATGGATGCAGGATCCACAGCGAGTGGAACAGGCACTGGCACCAGCAAGGCCCAGGTAAGGGGTAGACTAAGGTTCTACCCTCATTTACTATGGGGTCTCTCTAGCTCTCTTCTCCCTTGGGGGGGGGGGTGTGAGTGTTTACCCCCCTGGTGGCAGGGGCCTGTTTGGGCACATGAGTGTAGTGGATCTCTCACTGTGCACCTGTGGTGAGCATCTTGATTGGTTTTCAGGCTGACTCAAAAGGATGGTTTGTCTTTTTTCCTTTTTTCTTTTCCCTTATGGCAGACCAAGAGCTCTGATCCTGGGAATACAAAGAAATGGTCTTTAATGCAAGTCTAATCTACCTGAAGGATGGAAAAAAGCTTTATGTCAGACATATTGACTCATTAGTGAAGGAGAAAGCGTCTGCCGCTTGCAGCGACATAATCGCATCTGTTAAAGAATTGGATGCTACTATTCAGTCTTTTAAGTCCTCACTCATGAAACCATCCATGAGACAGACCTCTACCTCACAATCCTCACAAGACTCACTGTTAGTCCCGGTAGTAGAGGCAGAAGAGAGTCCTCTGAACCAGGAAGGTCCTTCCCCCTCACATTGTCAAGAATCAGATGAGGATAAAGATGAGCTGAGTTGATGGCCTCCTAAAAGCTATTCATGCAACTTTGGGATTAGAGGAGGAACGTAAAGAATTATCTTTACACGACAGGATGTATGCAGGACTCAGTAAGCCCAAGATATCTTCCCAGTCCATACAGTAATTTCTGAAGCAATCAAAGAATGGACTGATCCTGAAAAGAAACCTTTCTTTGCTAAGGCACACAAGAAAAGGTTTCCGTTTGACGAAGACCCAACAGCTCCCTGGAATAAAGTTCCAAAACTCGATGCAGCCTTTTCTCAAGTCCCAAGATCTTCAGATCTAGCATTTGAGGACATGGGGATTCTGAAAGACCCCCATGGATAAGAGGATGGATGAGCAATTAAAGAGGGCTTGGCAATCCATCATAGGCAACCTTAAAGCGGGGGTTCACCCTTAGAGGGCACTTTTTCCCCTTAGCTTCCTGCTCGTTTTCTCTAGGGGAATCGGCTATTTGTATTAAAATATGTGCAGTACTTACCCGTTTTCGAGCTGCATCTTCTTCCGTCGCTTCCGGGTATGGGCTTCGGGAATGGGCGTTCCTTCTTGATTGACAGTCTTCCGAGAGGCTTCCGACGGTCGCATCCATCGCGTCACGATTTTCCGAAAGAAGCCGAACGTCGGTGCGCAGGCGCAGTATAGAGCCGCACCGACGTTCGGCTTCTTTCGGCTACGAGTGACGCGATGGATGCGACCGTCGGAAGCCTCTCGGAAGAATGTCAATCAAGAAGGAACGCCCGCTCCCGAAGACCCATACCCGGAAGCGACGGAAGAAGATGCAGCTCGAAAACGGGTAAGTACGGCTCATATTTTAATACAAATAGCCGATTCCCCTAGACCGAACGAGCAGGAATCTAGGGGAAGAAAACAATTTTTTTTAGAAATGGGTGAACTCCCGCTTTAAGCCAGCAATGGCGACTACTTGCGTCTCCAGAAATATTGAGTATTGGTTGAACCAGCTTAAAGATCATATAATGGCTGATTCTCCAAAGAAAGAAATCCTAGACTCCTTTTCAACCCTGTTAGCAGCTATAGCGTATCAGGGGTTTTATTCCCACGTATTCATAATAAAAAAGTCATCCGGAAGTTTCAGACTTATTCTCAACCTGAACCTGCTGAACAGATCGGTCCTATACAAAAAATTCTGTATGGACTCAATCTTCACCGTCAAACTTTTGACGAAGGAGTGCTTTATGGCATCAATCGACCTGCGAGATGCCTATCTGCATATCCCCATAGCCCCTCAGTCCCAAACATTTCTAAGATTGGCGGTATACATGGGAAAAGAGGTCGTGCACCTCCAATTCAAAGCCCTCCCCTTCGACCTTTCCTCGGCTCCGATTAATATTTACAAAGGTCATAGCAGAGGCCCTCGCTCCTCTTCGCTTACAGGGGGTAGCAGTAATTCCATACCTGGATGACCTGCTCTTCTTTTCTCCCTCCAGGGAGAAATTGTTGGAGGATCTCGAAAGAGCTTGCAGTCATCTAGAAGCTTTGGGCTGGATCATAAATATGGAAAAATCGAATTTCAACCCAACCCAAGAGGCACAATTTCTGGGGTATCAAAAGCTCAGTGCAGCAAATAATTTTTCTCCCAGAAGACCAAAAACTAAAGATACTATAAGCGTTGTAGCCTCCTTACAGACAAATCAAGAGCTATCAGTCAGACAAGTAATGTCAGCTCTGGGAACCCTTACCTCATCTATGCCAGCGATACAGTGGGCAAGGCTTCACTTCAGACCGCTTCAGAGTTTCCTCCTGAAAATATGGGATCACAGGACAGAATCTCTGGAGGCAAAGGTAAAAATCCCCACCAAAGTAAAACGATCGCTTTGGTGGTGGAGAAGTCAGAAAAACCTTTGAGCAGGCCTGTTATGGTCATTTCCAATAGAAAAAGTGGTAACGACAGACGCCAGCCTATGGTGATGGGGGGCACACCTGGGTCAGAACTATACTCAGGGTGTTTGGTCCCGGTCAGAAGCAGAAAAGTCCTCCAGTTGGAGAGAACCAAGGGCAGTGGCCTTAGCTTTGAAAGCCTTCTCTGCAGACCTTTAAGGTGCCCATGTTCAAGTCTTCTCTGAAAAATGCCACTACCATAGCCTACTTAAACAGGCAAGGAGGCACAAGAAGCAAGACACTTCAGCTTCTCGCCTCAGACATCCTAAACTGGGCAGAAAATCATTTGCTGTCCTTATCAGCGGTCCACCTCAAAGGCACTTTAAATATAGTGGCAGATTTTCTAAGCAGAAAACGGATTCAGGAAGCAGAATAGACCCTAAATCCGGAAGTCTTCACATTGATCATTCAAAGAAAATACGCAACTTCCGGTCTTTTTCTCCATTCACAGAAACAACAGTTCCCAGGGAACAGATGCGTTAATACAGCCTTTGAACTTCCAGCTGGCTTACGCCTTCCCTCCGTTTCAACTAATTCCGTTGGTACTGAGGAAGATTCAGAAGAAGGTGGAAGTAATTCTAATTACTCCATTCTGGAGTAATTAGGCAGGACTTACTTCTACAGGGTCCGATATACCATCCGGAGGTGGCCTGTCTAAGCCTCACGGCGTTGTATCTGAGAGGCAGTTATTGAGGCGAAAAGGTCTCTCGACCACTTGTGACTACCTTGCTTTCCAGTAGAAAGGTGGTTACCAGGAAGATCTATGCTAAATACTGGAAGGTCTACATCTCCTGGTGTCATTTGTCTAATAGAGTGGTGAAAAATCTAGTGTCAATTCTGGAATTTCTTCAGAATTGAGCAGAAAAAGGCTTGTCAGTACACTTATAGGTGGATTCAGAGAGAGATAGGCCGGCGTATCTACTGACCTAACTCGGAATCTGCACCGTCCTAAGTTAGTGTATTCTAAAAACTGAGATACACTTAAACCTAGCTAAGATACGACAGCCTGCACCGTCGTATCTTAGGGTGCAATATTTAGGCTGGCCGCTAGGTGGCACTTCCATTGAGTTTGGCGTAGAATATGTAAATGACTAGATACGCCTATTCACGAACGTACATGCGCCCGTCGCAGTAAAGATACGCCGTTTCCGTAAGAGATACGCCGCCTAAAGATAAAGATGCCCCCTAGGTGGCGCAGCCAATTTGTATGGCCGTCGTTCCCGCGTCTAAATTTGAAAATTTTACATCGTTTGCGTAAGTCGTCCGTGAATAGGGCTGGACGTAATTTACATCCACGTCGAAACCAATACGTCCTTGCGGCGTACTTTGCCGCAATGCACACTGGGATATGTACACGGACGGCTCATGCGCCATTCGTAAATAACGTCAATCACGTCGGGTCACAGTTAATATGCATAAAACACACCCCCCACATCCTCATTTGAATTAGGCGCGCTTACGCTGGCCTATTCACGCTATGCCGCCGTAACTTAGGAGGCAAGTACTTTGTGAATACAGTACTTGCCTCTCTGACTTACGGCGGCATAGTGTAAATACGCTATGCCGCCACAAAGATGCGCGCCCCTACCTGAATCCAGCTATTAAAGTGCAGATAGCCACATTGGGAGTTTTTCTGGAAAGGCCTATATCTTCAGAGCCGTTAAGTGTCAAGATTTTTCAAGGTACTGTCTAGGTCCAGACCAGCTCCCGTGAGACACTTCCCCAGTTGGGATTTGTCAGTGGTTCTTCAGACACTATCTAAGGAACCCTTTGAACCGCTACAATACATTTCTCTGAAGAACCTTACTCTCAAAACGGTGTTCCTAGTGGCAATTACGACAGCCAGAAGAATCGGTGAGCTGCACGCCCTGTCAATAAAGATTACCTACGTACGTCATTACAGACTGGATGTTCTGTCAGCAAGCAATCAGGCTTTTGGCAGAAAGGTCTTGCAGGCTGTGGTCCGTCCCTAAGTGGGTAAGTCTCTGTTATCTTCTCAAGGTGCTGTCCTGAAAAAAAGATAAGGCAAAAGTCAAGTTAGACTTACTGGTAACTTGTTTTCCATGAGTCTTTCAGGACAGCAGCAACTTGCCCTTATTGTTTTGAATATTATGCTGTGACTAACCATACTCTGATTATGTGTTCCAGCTTGGTCCGGAGGTTTCTCTACTACTACTAAGTGGAAGGAGCCTCCCTTTTAAGAAGTTTGGTGGAGGTGTGTTTCCCTTTCAAGTGGGTGGAGCCACACTCTCAAGGTGTTGTCCTGAAAGACTCATGGAAAACAAGGTACCTGTAAGTCTAACTCGACTTTTCCTTACAAATATATTTTTGATTTACAGGAATTGGCCATATTTTTTTTTTATCATATTTTCATTTATTTGCCTGTTTTAGGTAAGCCAATACACATTTGCAATGTGTAGCTACAGGGAGAAGAAAGCTGAGCCCCAGGAACTGATGCAACTTGAAGGATACACAGTGGATTACACTGATCCTCAGTCAGGTATTGGGTCACTTGCTTCTGCCATCTTCGTTCATTAGTTGTTTAAGTGCAATATCATAACTATCGACGTTGTTAATTATTATAGTTAAATGGCAGTTTGTTGTGTTACTCTACTTTATTAGGTCTCCAAGGTGGTCGGTGGTTTTTTAATGCAGTGAAAGAAGGGGACACTGTGATATTTGCCAGCGATGATGAGCAAGACCGTGTACTGTGGGTACAAGCATTGTACAGAGCAACAGGACAGTCCTACAAACCCATTGTTTCCAACCATGCTCAGAAGTCAAATGCAAGAATAATAAATGCTCATATGGAAGTTCCTCAACCAAGTAGGTGTTTTTAATGTTGAGACAGTGGTATTGATGGTCTCTATCAGATATTCATTTTCCTATTTAAAGTGTCTTATAAAAAGGAAAGATATAAATATACCCTTTGGAGTCCTTCACTTTTATGTAATTGGGTAACTTGTATTAGTTTCAGGAGCAGGTGGGCAATGCAATGTCAGAACTTTACTGACCTATACCCAAATTACTGCTTGTAAATAATTCTAGATGAAATCTTGTCTTAAAGTAACTAGCATCAATATAGAGCCTCTGCTGTAATTCACTGATATTTTATTTCAGCCAGTGAAATGTAATGCTTATTTATTCAAGTGGCCTCTGAATTAAAATGTTGCGTAGCTACCAATTTTTTTCCCTAACTAAAAATTCTCATTCAAATCAATTAAAAAAAATAAAAATGGAAGTTACTATACACCCCCAGTCAAGATGTAGGGTAAACATTAAAAATGTTCTCACTTGTTTCATGGCATTCACTTAGGGCTTGTTTATAAGACAGTACATGTAACAGTCGCCAAACATACACAGAAGGTTTATCTTCCTGGTCCATGTGTTTAAAGTTACTGGGAATGATTCTCCTGCAGTGAATGTTTGCCAAATTCCAAGGAATATCCAATTGCATTTTTTCCCCCACTGGAGCAAAGGTCTTACTTTAAGAGAATTTTACTTGGAAAAAATAACTGCTAGCAGGTATGAAGCGCAGGCACCTTGAGGCGCACGTTTATATATGTGGCAACTTTTATTGGCCACTTTACACTTAAATGCCAAAGTAATTATCAAACCTCCAACACTGCAAAGGAGTGCCTGAGCCCCAGGCTGAGCTCTGCCTTAGGTGACTGTGTGAGGCTTGCATTGAATAAAAATATATTTGATAATGTAATATTACTTACAGAGCAACATTAAATTGTGCTTTTTTACATCTGCCTTAAATTCAACTTTGAGTGACAGAATCACTTCAAAATTGACACAATGTTTAATTCCTATTTTATTTAGACTTTTAAACCACATATTAAAGCTATTTGTGTATGTTTCAGTTCACTAATAGTGAGTCAGTTCTTTGGTAGAACAGACGTGCACCAGTGGTATTTCTGTGGATAGCACAAAATAAGTTTTTCAACTCACCCTGTTTAACTGTGTTCAATCTTTGCACACCTGAAAATATAAATACACTATATTATATGTGCATATCTTTTTTTCCTGGAATACTTACTGTATTTTCAGGTTGGTCATAATGAATTTTGTATGGATTATCCTGTTTTGATTTTATGCAACACCTAATGTATCTCTAGTGCAGTATTAATTAGATCTCCACAGTTCCTACTGTGCTTCTATCTTGCATTTACCTTGCAGAGTCTGTCAGATGAATGTGACTTTTGATTTGTAAGTGCATAGCTGAGTGATCTTATATAGTAGTATCTACTTCTTTCAGCTTGAATGAAATAATTCTTCCATCTGCAAATCTAGTTGGCTGTTGAACTTGACACAG
The DNA here is from genome assembly GCF_905171775.1 of Rana temporaria. Classification (NCBI taxonomy): domain Eukaryota; kingdom Metazoa; phylum Chordata; class Amphibia; order Anura; family Ranidae; genus Rana; species Rana temporaria. The sequence goes on from NC_053491.1 coordinate 159,899,643, forward strand.
ATCAATATAATCTGGGGTTAAATTCCTCAATGTGACTGATTATGTTAGCATCATGGCCACAGATCAATATGGAGTTTTATGAGGGACCAGATTCTGTAATTGGCTTTGATCAATAAGTCTTTGTCTTGCTCTCTTTAGAACCCTCAAGTTAGTAGCCTGTCGTATGTTTAAAGTACATTTAGGACAGTACATTTGCAGTAACTAACATAAAAAGATAGACATTTAAATTTTAAATAACAAAGAGCCAAAGGCCCCATTGTATGGGGCCATTTTGAGTAGATTGCTCACCCAAAATGAACCTTGGTATCAAACTGAGCTAGTGTTCTGTTGGATAGCTAAATTCTCTTGGCTTTTGATGTCTGTACATGATAGATGATTCACATGGATGTTTTTAACAAAACATAGCATTAACGAAAGCAATCATAAGAGCTCGCCTTCTGATAGACCCGCGGGGTCTAAAGGCGTTGAAAGATGCATCTGTGAAGAACAATATGCTTGTCCTTCGACTGCCATTTAGGACATTGTAGTATGAAGGAGATCGGTATTGTCAGCCACATACTGCTCTGTTTTCTTTTGCCATTTTTGCTTGAAGGTTATAAATACTTTTTCTTGTTGCTATATGCAACACTTCCCATTACTCAGGTTTGTCTCATTAAAAGCATAGCACAAAACAAAGACTGAAAGTGACCTACCTTTTACTGACATGTTCATTTCTGCTCTAGTTTGCCATTTGAAAAATAGATTGCTAGTTGTGATGAATGTGTATTTCTATGTCGCTGTTTGTAATGCTATAGATACATTCCCTGGAAGAACAATGAAAGGGTGGAAATGTGCAATATAGTAGAGATTTTTCTCTGACCATTTTCTATTTAGACTGGATGTTTGCTAAGTGCTTTGAAATTCACCAAGGTCATATCATCAAGCTGTCAGTGATTTAAGCTCAAGTCTGTGTGTTGATCACTTTTTGAAATGAAGTGTGGATAGAAAAAACTGTAAATATAATATATCAATGCCTTTTCTTTCCGCAGACACAGATCGTGGCCAGAGACATGGAATGGATGAGTTTATTTCTGCTAATCCCTGCAGATATGACCATGCCTCCCTTTTTAAAGTACTTCAGCAGCAGACATTGGAACACCGACTAAATGATTCTTATTCTTGTCTGGTGAGTACTAGAATGTATGTAGGCTTAGTGCAGTGAAGTGTGAAATCGTTGTTAAAAAGTGGCAGTTCTTTCCAAACTCATTTTGTAAGTGTGCCTGGATTTGGGATAAAGGATTTCAATCGATTGCCCTCAAATTTGAAAATTATACACGTGAAGATTGCTGCTGTGTCACTCAATAGCAGGAGAACGGGCTCTGACCATCTCAGAAATGTGGCTTAAAAGCTTTCCAAAGAGAGCATGACAACTAAAAGCTTACTAAAGGTGGGAGACTCCACTGTGGGGTTTTGCGACACCAGCATGTTCCTGAAAGAATCTCATATCTTGATATGATGTAATTGTGAGTTGTGTTAAGTCACAGAAAAGTAATTTAAATTTATAACTTTGGAAGAATACAAATTTTAGATGGTTCATACAAAGAGACTGAATCTTATAAGGAAATCATTTTATACAAATGCATTGAGGAAAGTTTTGCCCTGAATACTAGAATGTGTCATATGTTTGAATAAAATTTTATTTTTTATAATTTTCTTTCACAAATGTGCCTAGTTATCACTCCTAAGCATATAATAATTTGCAGAAGATTTCATACATTTTCTGTCAGTTTAAGTTGTTTTAAATTGTATTAGAAGGTGACATTTTGTAAGCCTTTTTTAGGCCTATAATTAATAAAATGCATTTTTATATTCATTACTCTGTGTTGGACATTAAATGTAATTGAATTTGATTTTCCTAAATTTGTAAATGTTTATTTCTAGCTTAAAGATGGTTGACAAGACATTATATTGTCATTTAAAAAAGAGGAACAGGACATTTAAATATGAACTTGAGACAAACTTAAAAACCCCATAAAAACAACAGTGCCCCCAGTATCACGCTTATGCTTTGTTCTATAACAGTGCTGTTTCCATGGGTTTTCAGTTAAGTTAAGTTAGACGTGCTTTCGTTTTCAACGATCTTCGCATTCGTTTTAACATATAACGAACGTGCAGAATCCGAAATCCGAAAGATCGGACATAAAAAATGCTTTATTTTCATTTTGTTGCGACAACAGTTTGATATAGATAGAAGTTTCGACATGACGGTGACTATAGCGATCTGTGTCTATTGAATCTGCAGTCGAATGTGCCTAACCTAACTCTATTAGTACAAGATTATTTGACACAGAGAGAAAATATTCGATATTATAGAGACCTGAAGATTCGACAAAGCAGCTAAAAACATACAATCGCTGCGAGCGGACATTTATGGTCAAATGCTCCGCCCATAGGCTATAAAATAATTCTAATGTTGGTTAACTAGTGGTAATAATTCATAAATATAATTATTAGTTATACAACATTAGAATTCTACTATAGCTTGTGGGTGGAGCATTCAACCGGAAATGTACGATTGTGGCGTCGTACAGTTTAGCTGCTTTGTCGAATCTTCTTGGAACATTCAACAGACACCATAAGCCTTCAATTGACAGATTTGACCTTAATTCAGATTTTCTGACAAATGCATTTTTTAACAAAACAAAATAAATAGAAAACGAATTTAGGGAGTAACTTAATTATTTTTCGGACTAAACCGAAATTCCGAAACAAAATATTTCAGTGTGCACATGTCTTTAAAGTGTTCATCCTTCATGTCTATGGCACCCTTAAATAAGTGCCACAGAATTGTGAACAATGGTGTTAGGTATCATAGTGCTGTGGGTAGCACACCGGCAACTAGAAGCTTTGTAGAAGCATTGTAGAAGCTTGGTGTACTACTGTTGTCCTTTTTCTGTTTTAGGTGTGTTTAAAACAAACTTTAAAGTATAACTAAAGTCAAAACTATTTGTTTAGTTTTGAATAGAGTGGAGAGGAATTTAAATAATTGTAAGATTTGTATTGGTGTTTGTGTCCTGATTAGGGACATTCACCCTCTCTAGTGCTCTTGTTTACATTGAAAGTAAACGAGAATCCCAATTCTGGGTTTTCTCCAGAAAAGTAATAGATGAGAAAACATCCAATGGGCACACTAGTTCTGGTGACCTGGAGGGCCCCAGTGGATTCCCTTAATTCTTATGCATTTCCTCCTTGCTTCCTGTATTGGCTATGGGATAAAAAGTGAAAATAAATATCCCCAATGGGAGCAAAAAAACTGTCAGGGGTATAAACTCTCCATTTACTCTATCCTAGATGAAAAAAATACGTTTTGCCTAAACTTCTATTTTAACAAATATAACAGTTGTTGATTTTCTATCATATCTCAGTTTACTGTTTTATTCTTTTTCTTTATGTTTAGGGCTGGTTTAGTCCTGGCCAGGTCTTTGTTTTAGATGAGTACTGTGCTCGATATGGTGTTCGTGGCTGCCATCGACATCTCTGCTATCTGAAGGAGCTGATTGAACATGCTGAAACTGGGTCTGTCATTGACCCAACATTGCTTCATTACAGCTTTGCCTTCTGTGCCTCTCATGTTCATGGAAACAGGTACCTATAATACAGAATTGTGTCTATGGCAATTTATAGATGATTAGCCATGATAAGCACTAACAAGTACATTGCTTGATTCGGTTATAATGTATAGGGCTTTAGGTTCTTTGCTTACTTTAAATCCTAACATTGGTAATTGTGATGTATAATTCAACACAAGACAACATATCAAAGCATGGTTATTTACACAGAGTATTGATATCTGCAAAACATAAAATCCAATTTTTCTTTTTGTAAACCCACACTTTTCTTTTAGAAGCCCAAATAGTTTTTATTGGCCTTCATGGAAATGCATCAATGGAAGTGCAAAATTTCTATTGAAAGACATTAATATTATTAACAGTTTGCGCAGCGCTTTACAAAATGAAGGCAGACGGTACAGTTACCATACAATTCAATACAGGAGGAATTGGAGGGCCCTGCTTGTTAGAGTTTTACAATCTAAAAGGGAAGGTCAAGTGAAACAACAGATAATAAGTGTAGGGGTGAGCTGATGGAGAAAATGGAAATACAGTTGTTAGGTGTGAGTAGGATAGGCTTTTCTGAAGAGGGTTTTCAGGAATTGTTTAAAAGCTAATAGAGAAGATAATCAGACAGATTGGGGCATTGAGTTCCATAGGATTGGAGAGGCTCAAGAAAAGTCCTGGAGGCGAGCATGAGAAGAGGCGTCGAGGGAGCTAGAGAGCAGGAGGTCTTGAGAGGAACAAAGAGAACAATTAGGTTGGTTATTTGAGACTAAGCTAGTGATGTGATAAGTTGTGGATGGTTTTGTAAGTTATTAGTATATTGAATTTAATTTGTTGGGTGATCAGAAGTGGAGGGATTGACAGAGAGGAGTAGCAGACACTGAGTAATTGGTAAGATGTGGATAAGTCTGGTAGCAGTATTCATGATGGATTAAATGGGGGAAAGACTATGTAGAGGTAAGCCAATGAGAAGGGAGTCAAGGCAAGAGATGACCAGGGGGTGAATTAAGAGCTTTGTTGTGTCATTGGTTAGAAAGGTGTGTATTTTGGAGATGTTGCAGAGGTTGAGGCGGCAAGATTTGGATAGTGATTTGGATGTGGGGCTTAAAGGAAATCTATCAAAGACATATCAAAGGCATATTGCAATGGTGTGAACCTAGCATGACATTGTCTTTGCATTTTAGTGTTTTCCAGTGTGTGCGTTAAAACATGAATGTGTGAATCAGCGCCTATTGGCTCTATTGAGAGACCCCTTTATCCCCTTCCCTACCGATTTATCGCTAGGGGCGTGCGCATGCCCGCCGCATCACTCGGGACCTGGTGTGCGTTCCCGACACCCGTGATTGCCCGCAATAACAGCAGGACCATGGATTTGTGTGTCAAATTTATCTCCTGGGTACAGCATCTGTATGCTGCCCTTATGGCCAGAGTGAGGATAAATGACTCCCTATCGGAGCCTTTCCCTTTTCGTGGTACTTGGCAGGGGTGCCCCTTGTCACCCCTGCTGTTTGCCCTTGCACTGCCGCCTCTGGCGGCTGTGGTACGGGCCTCCCCTAATATCACGTCTTACGTAGAGGACACAGAGAGGAAAAGAGCTCCTTATATGCGCACGACACCCTGTTGTACTTGGGGGACACTGGACACTCGCTGAGAGCAGTCATGCAACTAATAGATCAGTTTGGACAGCTGTCTGGCTTTGCCATTAACTGGCATAAGTCGGCTCTGTTTACCCTGGAGCCGTTACCGGCGCCTTTACCGGTGGACGTATCTCGCATACAAGTGGTATCCTCCTTTAAATACCTGGGAATAGTGGAGACACGCGGGATTACATATCTCTCAAAATTAAACCCATGCTACAAAAGTTCCAACAGAAGCAAGCCAGTTGGAGTAGACTACCGCTGTCGGTGACTGGTCGTGTAAACCTCATAAAGATGGTCTGGGCACCGCAGCTGTTGTACATTCTGCACAATGCCCCGATTTGGATACCACAGTACTGGTTCTGGGGTATTGACTTGCAGTTTAGAGCTCTTATATGGAGCGGTGGTGTGGTAAGAATCAAACTGGCCACTGTACAACTCCATAAGGACCAAGGAGGCATGGCGGTTCCGCATCCTTTAATGTACTACCTGGCTGCACAATTGCAACATTTCACGGGTTGGGGTCTTGGGACGCCTCCAGAGTTCTTCTCCTGGGCCCTGAAACTGACTATACTGCCCTATCAAATATGGAGATGGCCTCCCTAAAGTTCCCTCGACTTGCCCCACAGTCCAGTCATTGATGATAATCTGGAAGGGGGTTAATACCACATTGGGATTCATGGGCTTTCTCCGTCAGACTCCTATATGGCGTAACTGCTTTTACACAGACCTGATTAGGGTGCCCAACCGGTTGCTATAGAAAAGGGCAGGGGTTAAATTCCTTACCCAAATACTCAACGGACCTGGCTTAAAACCGTTTACCCAGTTAGTGAGCGAATTCCCTGCACTCAAAAGCCACCGCTTTCAATATATACAACTGCAACATGCCATTAGATACCAGAGTAGACATTCTAATTTATAAACTAGAGGAATCCACGCTCCTTGAGTCCATATTTTACGACCCTGAGAAGAAGGGAATCATTGCTAGAATATATATCCACCTATATATTGTCCCAAAGCTAGTGAGGTACTGGAATAGCGTTGTTGCCAGAATAAATGGTGTATACCAAGTTCAGCTTACGGTTGAACCACTAATGTGTTTGCTAGGTAGCCTAGAGGAGGACTTGTACCTCCCTTCAGTATACGTTGCCCTCACAAGGCTCCTATACTTAGCCAGGAATCTGGTTGCCCGTTTTTGGCTATCAGCGCACACCCCGAGGGAGGCTCCAAATGGTCAATGCTACTCTTATTCGGAGACACAAAAAACACATTAACATAGGAAAATCGCCAAACAAATTTACCAACATCTGGCAGCATTAGTTGAACTCCCCAGAGGTGGCACCACCTCAATTGGTTCTGGATATGCTTCTGATGGGATAAACGGGCCTGTGGTGCTGTTTTTGAAACCTTAGTTTGCACGGAACGTTGAGTGATGTGCTGGGAGAGCTTTGCTTGATTGACAGATTTAAACCCCGGGTGGTATATTGATGGTTGGAATATTTCTTTATTGTGTATTTTAAGTTAATTTAGTTTTGTTTTCTTTCTCCTTTTTATTCGTTGTACACTGGGTTGTTTAATCGTGCGTAACCAAGGATTCGGGGTTCAGTGCAATGTGTCTCGGATGTATGACGGCAGTGTTGGCATTATTGTCAATGCCACTCTTCTGTTGATGCGAGGAATGAGACTCCTGTTATTTTTTATATGTCATACGTATGCAAATGCACAGTGTAATGCCTTGTGTTCTCAATAATTAAAACCGTTTTGTTGGAAAAAAAAAAACTCTGTACTCTCCAATGATGAGACTTGTCCTTACTCCCCACCCCCCGGTGCACAGCCATTCACTCGGAAACTCTGTGTGTTGCTGCTTCTTCCCACGGCACCTCTACACTGGGAATCGAGCGTTCAAATGGTGCCGATTTCCAGTCACAGCTCTCTGCTCTGCCCTCTTCTCGCTCATTGGAGTGCTGGGCTGTGGAGGGGGCAGGAGCAGCCGGGTGTCAGTCCAGGCACCTGGCGGATCCAGACTTTGTCATGATGACGCAGTGCCTGGATTGATATCTGTGACGTCTGCTGAAAATGGGTCACAGGAGTGTAAAACGAGCTGCACTCCTGTGATCCATAGGAGAAGTACAGCCAAACAAGCTTTTTTTTTAACATCCAAGTTCATCAAAGAAAATTAAAGCATAAGTTTGGAGGCGCAGCTCCAGTTTAGCAAACAACCAATATACAGTAAATAATACACAAAATAACATGCAACTTCTTAACCTATAGGCTAAGTGGTGATTGGATGTATTCTGGTGAGTGGTAACCGTAGGTTAGAGCCAGTTTGTGTGTATTCCTTCTGTTGAGAAGTACTCAAGTTGCAAGGTAGGGATTTAGGATAGAGGAAGTAAGGTAATAATTAGTGAAAAGTGAGAAAGGAAAGGGAAGTAGGAAATATATTGGGAGTAAGATGTGGGGAAGCTTATCTTCCAGTATCTTCCAGTATAGATCGTACCATATAGTACACCCTTGTTCACCATGTGTCCGTTCTACATATTTTCATTGTTGAAATTCTGCTAGTAACAAAGCCGTGTTGAAATGACTGTAATCATTGTTTAAAGAATAACAAGTTGGTTCTTGTCCAGAGCAGGCTAGGAAGGCATAGGCCCGCTTTAATCCTAATGCACTGCTTTCAGGTTCTCAAATGCCTATACTTAAATTTAAACATGAACCAAGGGGACCTGGTTTTGTGAAATTGTTCAGTGTTATCAGTTGACTGAGTAATGGTCTCCTTCATATCACAGATATAAGCTATCCTATGCAGCCAGTCCTGCATAGTTGGGACTCAAAGGTTTTCAGAAAAGCGGTATGAGTGACTTTGCTGCGTTCAGTAGATGTTTGGATCGTGAGTTTTTATGTTTCTGAAATTGGACGCTTAAGATATTGACCAGACAACATGCCGCACCAAGTTTCAACTTTATCTCCGTGATCAGATGTATCATCTCCTTGACCTTGGCCCAAAATGGCAATATTAAAGGGCATTGCCACCAAATGTGGAATAGTTACATAGGTGAGGCTAAAGAAGACACAAGTCCAAGTCCAACCTATGTGTGTGATTTATATGTCAGTATTACCTTGTATATCCCTGTATGTTGTGTTCGTTCAGGTGCTCATCTAATAGTTTTTTAAAACTATCGATGCCCCCTCGCTGAGACCACTGCCTGTGGAAGGAAATTCCACATCCTAGCCTTTCTTATAGTAAGGAACCCTCAACGTAGTTTATGGTTATGGTTAAACCTCTTTTCCCCAGTCATCTTCCAGGACAGCCCTTGAGATGGAGTCCCTCCCATCGACACAGGAAAGAAATTGCCACAGTTCAAAAGGTGGTCTCTCGGGTCTCTGATCAGTCATTTGTGTTTCCTCCGTCGGAGGAACATGTTTCTGTGGAAACAAGTTATTTTCAGGCTCTAACAAAGCTTTATTCAGACAGTGTATTGCAGGCTTACTAAAATCGGAGGCAGACTCTCTTTTGATCAATCTGTTTTTGAGTTTAAGAGGCATTTTTGTTGACTAAAATGGATACACCTTTCGACTTAGGTTGTTTGTAGCGTGATATGCTTCAGTAAAGGAGTCAGTGAGTCTGGGTACGTGGCAAGATTTTAAATGGGTTTCCTGCAGGAAAACAAAGCGGTGCTTACCTCTTTTGAGTTCTCTCAGGTGGGTGGAAAATTTTTCTGGAACATTCAGTCCCTTGGCATTGTGGGATATCACTGTAGCGTTGTGACCCAAGAAGAAATATGCCATTGCGTGAATTCAGAGAGCTGAAGAGCTGTGATTTGCAAAAACAATTGTCAATACTGTTAGTATATTTGCATACAGTCAATGTCATTTGACCAGTTAACTTTTGGATAGAAGAGGGTGTAAAATACAGAGGGGATATGGTTAGGGATAGTAGCAGAGGAAAGGAGAGAATATTGAGAGAAGTTAATACTTTTTGCGGTCCATGCAAAACGCCAAAAGATCTAAAGTATAGTGCTCCCTAACAGGGTTTAATGGCCGTATCAGGAGACACTGTGGGGATGGAGTCGGCCAATCTGGGCAATGCCTATCAGGATGATGTGTACTATTACAGTAAACCTGGGTCTGCAGAGGTAGACGGGTCACAGCAGCGGCAATCAGTAAACTTTAAAGCAGGTAAGTCAACTCTGCACTTATGGTGCTGTAAAAAAGGATAACTAAAGCGGAGATAAAAACCAGAACAAATGAAAAATGGACAGCAAACTGGAAGCCTTTTCTAATCAACACCAAGGCATAAACTTACAGTATATGGTAACTCGTTTAACCTCTAAACTGGGATAGGTGGTTAGGCATTAACTGCAAGGGGAATGGTTATTATCTACACCCTGAATGTCAGCCTGTTATGAAGGAACAAACTGTTTCTAAATGAATAGATATGTCGGCCGAGCATCAGTTCAGTGTGTAGCATGGATGGGTAAAAGTGTTCCTTATTCCTCCCATTGGTTGTAAAAAGCTAAGTTCACATTGATATGGGCAAGGAGTTGATGAATATTGGTAACTACCTCCGTAACATTTTAGGGAGGGGGTGGTAGTTATTCAGAGTCTGGAATGTCCTGGAGAAGTCACTTTAAGCCTTGTGTATGGAGTACAGGGGTGACCATGTGAATTTCCCACTGGCGAGTGGTGTCCTGTGGCAATCCAGACTTTGGGGCGGGGGGATGAAGGAATGAAACAAGCAAACTGACCAATATAAGCTATGGGTAATGTAGGGATGCAGGTTGCCTGTAAAATAAAATACCATCGTCTATAGTATAGGTTGAATATCAGGAAAAGGCTAAAGCATCAGATGTTGTGGACGATTTCAGAATTCATCTACTGCCCTGTATGAATAAGCCCTGTTGCTTGGAGTTCCAGCTTGGCGGGAAGATTTCATCTTTTTAGATTGTCGTTTTTCTGGGAAGGTAAAGATCTCGGAAGACTCCGTTCCAAGGGTGGGAGGAGAAATTTCTGGTACCAAATCGAGAGATTGATCGATCCTTGTAGTAGTGCATGGCAGAACTCTGGAAGATCTGGTGAGCAAAGGATGTGTAACCGTTCGTTTCAGATTACTAGCAGGGCAAACAGAAAGTGTCATTAATATTTTGGGTCTTTCTCTCCAAGTTTATCCAAGAGTGGTCGCAGTGCTCTGCGATTTTTCAAGGTTATCCGAGAGCTCTTGGAAAAGCATAATAGTCTCTCTGTTAGAAATAATTAGTTAATTTCTGCGGGCCCTCCTCATGATATCCTCTTTTAATGAGAAATTTTGCAGCAGATGTCACATGCTAGCATAGTGTCTGGGCCCCTAGCTCTGAGTGCTTTGTGTGCCCTGACAAATTCAATTGCTGTGTCTTTGGGGCTTTCCAGCAGGCTATTCTTTGTAAGGCCAGTGTAATTTGCTAATTTTCAACAGATTTTGGGATCCCCCTGACCCTGATGTTGTTCCTTCTTCCCCTATTGTCCAAGTCCTCCAAATGTCTATTTATTTCAATGAAGTGCAGGGAGTGAGAGGTGGTCACCTTTTCCGGTGTCCCCTCCTGGATCAGCTTCTGCAGTGTCTCCTCTCTCCTCCTCCTGGAGCTAGGCATACAATAGGATGACCAGACATTTTGGCCAATCGGAAAACAGGTTTCATACCTTCTTCCCGAATGGCTGGGAGGAGGATCAGTGTTTCAACAGCCCCTGGACTGGACTCTACCAAACTCACCAATCCAGACTTTAGGTATTTTCACTTTTTTTTTTCTTTTGTAATCTTTTTTTTTTTTATGGAATTTATTTGTACCATGCTACCTTTTCTATTAATACACAATATTTTCAAAAGGGTTAATATTGTCTCTAATGCACTACTGCAGAACTTTATCGAATCTCTGTTTCTCCGAAGAGCGTGACTATAAAGTAAATCTCTGGATATTTCGAACTGTGGTGACAGTAGGTATTACAGACATTATTAGTCGTAATTATTAGAGCCCATTCACACAGGGGCAACACGACTTCCAGCGTGACTTTGGGAGGCAACTTGGAAACGTCTTAAGTATAAATCACTGTGCGACTTGGGGTGACTTCAGCGCGACTTGAAGTCACCTCCAGTACAGGGAACTTTACAAGTGGCCAATCGGAGCTTTTCACATCATTCTTGTTCCTGTTTCCTTCCTTGTTCCCTGTTGTTCTGTGTCCAAAATGCTGTCTGTGCGTTACTTAATGTCAGCTGTTATAACAGCTGGTTTGGCAGTATTGATGGAAGAGGAAGAAAGGAAGCGAAGGATGAGGAGAAGACGTCGCTACTGGATCCATCCAATCATTGCCTGTAGACCTAGCAGAGGCCAGTTTTGGGCCATGTATGACGATTTGCATCGTTTTTCAACTATACCCGGATGTCGATCGCAAGGCAAGTACATATGCTGTATGTGTATATAAACATAGCCAAATTTTAATTTTTGATATTTACTATGGATTTTTTGCTCGACAGTCTTTAAGAGCACCATAGATTTTATATATATTTTGTAGCATGGTCCCTAGAGAATAAAATGGCGAATGTTGCTATGTGTCACCCCCCCGCAACTATAGTTCCCCCCTCCAGTACAGACCCACCTCCACTAACTACAGACCCCCCCCCCCCTTCCCACAATACAGACGCCCCCTCCCACAGTATAGATCCCCACCCTCAGTACAGACCCCCCTCCCACAGTATAGATCCCCCATCCTTGGTACAGACCCCCCCACTAGGTACAAACCCCCCTCCCACAGTATAAACCTGCCGACTCAGTACAGACACCCCCTCAGCGCAGACCCCTCATCAGTACAGAGACCCACAACCTCAGTGCAGGCACCCCCAGCATTAGACACCCCCTCCCCTCAGTGCTCACCCCCCATCAGTATAGAAGTTCCCCTTACCTTACAGACCTCAGAACAGCAGATACACACAGTGGTATGTGTCCCTCGAGCGTGGGCTCCTCCTCCTCTGTGGACACTGCATGCCGCCCCCGGCAGAACCCCCTAAATCTGAGGCTGCATATTTGCATATGGTTGACTAAGCGGCAATGTGTGTGTGTGTGTGTGTGTGTAGCTACCATTGGTTGATATTTCTTATTTTCAATATAGTAAATTACAATTTTTTTTTTATTGCAGTTTTGATGAATTGCTTGGTCTGGCTGACATCCACCTGGGGCGACAGAATACAACATACAGGAGGAGTATCTCATGCACTGAAAGACTAATTATTACGCTAAGGAAAACTATATATTTTTTTTTATGTAGTAGCATATTGTCCACATTAATAAAGTCCAACCTGCGCTTATTTCTCCAACGGGTCAAATTAGTGCAGCTGCCTTGACTGATGGCAGTCCCAGCCTCTCAGCAAGCCACTCTCTGCCCCTTCACAGCTTGGCGCTAATGAGCGTGGAGGAGTAGCGCAGGACAGCTGCTGACTGACAGTCAGCAGCTCTCAGCTCATGGAGGGGAGATGAGCGAGCTATAGACGATGGCCATAGAAGTGGCAGTGGACAGATGTAGCATCGCTGCGATGTTGCATCCACCCAGGCAATTATTTTTATTTTCAAACAAAAAAACATATCGTATACACACTTCAAAATTTAGCACACAAACATAACAAAAATTTATAAAAATCTATTTTTTTTATATTTATTAAAATATATATATAACAAACTTTTAAGAATTATAAAACTGTAGTATCGGCATAATAGAAGCACACTAAACTTTTTTAAAACGTGAACAAGTAGACAACAGTAAAAAAAAAAGTAAAACAATTATAATTGGTGGTAGGTCGGCTGATTAAGAGCAGAGCTGGTGGAAGGCCTTGGGGATGGTGTGGGTGGCATCTCAAATGATTGTTGACCGAATCATTGATTCCATGGTGCAGCAAAGGGTACTTGTAATAGAGGACAGTGATGGATAGGGGATCGGGGTATTTCCTGGAATTATGGCATTGCCATACTCGTCTGTGTATGGACGGAAGCGAGGGGGATAGTAGGGGTGGGTTCTTGGTGGCGGAGCGTTAGGAAAGTCGTAATAAGGGCCTGATGGGGGTGGTGGGGGGGTCAAAAATTGGTGATGGGGCAGTGGTGGGCTCACTTAGCATGTTTGCCTCCAGGATGTCCATAACAGCTTTTTTAACAAAGTTATTTATTTCCTGTGTGACTTTTTTCAACATTCCTGCCACCATACTACCAAAGCCACTCTCTACAGTCCCCAGGGTGTCCAGTTTGCGATCCATTTTTTCCATCAAGGTTGCAAAACCTTTCCCCTATCAGTCTGCTGAATCTTTGAGGGAGAGGGATAGGCATAGGTGGTTCCTCGACTTGGGGCTGCTCGACATCTAGCAGGGCGATCTGTGGCAGCTGGACCTCTGGCAGCTCAGACTGGGGAGAAGGCCCTGAAATGTTGGTTTTGGTCTCCTGTGTGTCTTGAGTTGCCTGAAGTGACTGATGCGCAGACCGACACTGTAACCCTCCTTCTTCCATGCATGCTGCCTGGTCACCTGCCCGCTGTCTGTTATCTCTTTCCTCCCAACTTGATTGTGTTCTGCATTAAACATATAATACAATTTTAGCACACCCTTCTGTATAAAACGTTATAGTATTTCACTTTAGAAATATGAAAGATGTTATCTTACTCTTAGTTCCATTAAAGGCCTCAGGAACTGCAGCTCTATGCATGTACATATGGTACAAATCTTTTTGATCCAGAGCCACTTCTGCATTCGTGTACTCTTCTACGGTGACACTTAAAGCAGTCCCTCAACCCTTTACATCTAGTTTGTAAACTTGCCACTTCAAAATATAAACAGAAACATAATCACTTATGTATTTTTTCTTTCAGATACCTGGCAACCTCTCATTCTATAGTAAGCATTCATTTTGAGTTCATGGCGGTCATGTCAACAATCGGCTACATCATCCTTAAAACCTGCCAAATTTTATGGAACGTTCTGAACACCATAGTAATGAAGAGGCCTACACAGGAGAATTGGCAGGATATTGCTGATCTATATTGAAATCGGTGCAATTTCCCCAATTGTATTGGATCTATAGATGGGAAGCATGTGCGTGTCATTAAGCCTATTGGTAGCGGCAGTATGGACTTTAATTACAAAAAATATTGCTCTGTTGTACTGCTTGCCGTGGGCGTTTCACCTACATTGATATAAGATCCAGGGAGGGACAGCGGAGGGGGGAGGGAAAGCTGAGGGGGGGAGGGTTGCTGTGTTATGTAGTTCTGTGTGTTTTTCTTTTTTTATATATATATATAATAAATTATTTATTTATTTTCTTCTTCCCTTCCGGTCTGTGGGCATACATGGACGGAGGAGGAGAAGAGGTGGAGATGGGGGTCTTGAGGAAGGGATTAAGGGGGAGGGAATGAGGGGATAAAATAGGGAAGGAAGTGTGACGGAGATAAAGAGGGAATTAGTCTAATATATAGAGAATATATGGATAATCAGGGTGAAGATTAAATACTTGGGGAAGTTTGAAATTTAGTTAAAAGTAGTAATAGTATTTTGGTTACCACTTCTCTCCTCGGGGGAATGGATTGAAAATTGTCTGTGATATAGAATATTATAATTTCCCTCAGAGGTAAACTATGGATAGTAAATTGAGTTGAGAGAGATGCAATGTAATATCCATATATACGCTGTCTTATGTTTCCTGTATTGCTTTCTTGCTTTAAAAAATAAAATAAAAATATAGAATTGAAAAAAAAAAAAGATATAGGATCCTACAGAAGTACCTGCGATGCTCGTATTTTTGCCAATTCCTCCTTTGGGCAAATGTTAAGAGAGAATCGACTCGATGTTCCTGAAAACTTTCCTCTTCTTGGCACAACTGAACCCCCACTACCCTATGTGTTTGTCGCGGATGAGGCTTTTGCCTTGGGGGAACACATTATGAGGCCATACTCTAAACCTGACAAGTCCAAAGAAGTTTTTCAACTATCGTTTAACTCAGGCAAGAAGGGTGGTTGAGTGCAGTTTCGTAATTCTTGCCAATAAATGGTGTTTTTTACATACACCTATAGCCCTTAACCACTTGAGCACCGGGCCATCGTCAAATGACGGCTCCACGGTGACTCTGAAAATTCAACAGGACGTCAATTGACGTCCTGTATTCTTGCGGCCACTGGGGGGCGCGCAAGCGGCGGCGCGCGCCCTGCGCGTCCCCGAGATGCCGATGCGCGTGCCTGGCGGTCGCGATGTCCGCCAGGCACTCGGAATCGGCGGCTACAGGGACAAGACGTGGAGCTCTGTGTGTAAACACAGAGCTCCACGTCCTGTCAGGGGAGAGAGGAGACCGATCTGTGTCCCTTGTACATAGGGACATAGATCGGTCACCCCCCTTCCCCCACAGTTAGAACACAATTTAGGTATACATATTAACCCCTCCCTCACCCCCTAGTGTTAACCCCTTGAATGCCAGTCACATTTATACAGTAATTAGTGCATATTTATCGCATTAATCGCTGTATAAATGTGAATGGCGCCAAAAACATGTCAAAAGTGTCCGATGTGTTCGCCGCAATGTCACGGTGACAGTAAAAAAATCGCAAATCTCCGCCAATACTAGTAAAAAAATTAATAAAATAAAAATGCCATAAATCTATCAGCTATTTTGTAAACGCTATAACTTTTGCGCAAACCAATCAATATATGATCATTGCGATTTTTTTTACCAAAAATATGTAGAAGAATAATTATCGGCCTAAACTGAGGAAAAAAAACGTTTTTTTTTTTTAAAATTGTGATATTTATTAAATAAAAAAGTAAAAAATAGTGTTGTTTTTTTTAAATTGTCACTCTTCTTTTGTTTATAGCGCAAAAAATAAAAAACGCAGAGGTGATCAAATACTACCAAAAGAAAGCTCTATTTGTGGGAGCAAAATGATAAAAAAATTGTTTGGGTACAGTGTAGCACGACCGCGCAATTGTCATTCAAAGTGCGACAGTGCTGAAAGCTGAAAATTGGCTTGGGCAGGAAGGGGCGTAAGTGCCCGGTATGGAAGTGGTTAATATAGAAAATGCTATTATTGCTGTCAAAGCAGCATGCGTGCTGCACAATTATGTCAGGGTGCGTGATGGATACTGTTTTGAGGATTCGCTCATGCACAACATGGAAAGTGCACACCTCAGTGCTACAAGGGGTTCCAGTGATGGTGCCACTGTGCGCGATCGATTTACTTCTTACTTTGTTTCACCAGCTGGTGAAATACCATGGCAAATGGACGCCATTTAATAACTTCATTGCTATTAACTGCTTTCAAAAAATATATTTATTTTCAGTTGTTTTTTCTGTACAGTTTAATAGAGCCTGCAGGTATTCTTATTTTTTCATGCTACGTTATGTTCTGTCAATGTGTTAAATACATTTTTATGATTAAAATTGTGTGATGATGACTTTGGCTATGGTTATATTGTTCCATCATTACCTACATAAAATTACATTACAGCTAGACATCACTGACAGACTTCACCAGGGTTCTCCATACTCTGGCCCTCAAGTTGTTCTAGGCACTGCTTTTTTGCAGCAGGAACGTGGGGGAATAAAGTACAGTCACCTTTAGTACTCAGTGTATGGGGTGGTCTCCTGCTGCAGGCAGGGGGATCTACTTTTGCTGGCAGGGGGATCTACTTTTGCTGGCAGGGGGATCTACTTTTGCTGACATGGGGATCTACTTTTGCTGGCAGGGCATCTACTTTTGCTGGCAGGGCATCTACTTTTGCTGGCAGGGCATCTACTTTTGCTGGCAGGGCATCTACTTTTGCTGGCAGGGCATCTACTTTCTTTATCGTTACATCACGGGACACAGAGCGGCATTCATTACTATATGGGTTATATGGAGTACCTTCAGGTGATGGACACTGGCAATCTCAAACAGGAAATGCCCCTCCCTATATAACCCCCTCCCATAGGAGGAGTACCTCAGTTTTTACGCCAGTGTCTTAGGTGTTGGTCATGGTTTAGCTTGCCTCTGCATCCTTGGGATTAGGTGAGCTAACCGGTTCTGTCCAAAGGCCTCAGCGCTAAAGTGGTCAGTAACCGGACCCCAAACCCTTGGGGTATAGCCCATAATGCTTTTCTTTTTAGAGAGCTGGACCCTGGGCCCAGAACTTAGAAACCTTTGGGTGCCTAATGTTTCTGTTGCCAGAGTGCTATATGGGCCCAGGACAGTGGATCCTTCATAGGAACCCAGGGCCTGAAGGTCTAGACATCCCCACGGAGATGGGGGAAGATTGGGCCTCTTGCTTGGCAAAGTCCTGCGGCATGGAGCAGGTAAGTGAGGGGAAAACTTGCGGAACTTGGTTCTTAGCAGGTTTTTTCTGGGGGGTCACAGGGGACATGCCTAAAGTTATGCGCTGCATCTGGCAAACTAGTCACATATCTTAATGATAGGATGGCTCTATGTGTATTTTTCCCCATAAGAAGTGACCTCCCTTGTAGTGTTGGAAAAGCATTTGAGTAGGGCCTGTGTAATATAAAGTGTATGTGTGTGTCAGAGAGCTATGCTTACCTGCAAGCCTCCAGGCGATGCTCCATCAGTCTTCCTCCTCAGAGCCTGCAAGGCAGGCAAAACGCTGACCTCCTCGTGGTTCCAGCTGGAGCAGAGAGGCTCCCTTCCCCCCAACCCCCCCCCTATCGGCGGGCGAGCGCGTTCACGTGTTATAGGCGCAATTCGCGCCGTTTAGCTGAGGGGGGAAGGGCGGGTCAGTGGTTTAAGGAAGGGGCGGCCCTTCCTTTTCGTTCCAAACAGCATTCGATACATTGGAACTGGGGAGGAAAGACCAGAGCGGCAGCACGGGGCGCCGAGGACACACAGTGGCCAAAAAGAATATTGCAGTCTTCAGAAGACTGTTTTCTCAAATCGCCTTTCAGGACAACCTTGGAGAGAGCGCAGCTCCGCCTCTTCTGTAGGAAACACCCACAGGCTTTAAATCCCTCCTCTTCCACCATGGCTTCAGTTATTGTGTTTCCTCCGCCATGGTGGAAGCATCAGGTTGGAGCCAGGGAGCTGCGTTCTCTCCAAGGCTGGAGACAGGCTTTTCCCTCATTTGTTTTTCCTTTTTTTAAAGGCTGTGACTAACCATCCCAGCTCCCCCACTGTACCTGTAAGGGGGGATGCTCCGGAGTCCTCTGGTCTCGCCTGCTCACGGGAGCTTTGGGATCCATGGGGGATGCTGCGTCTGGTGCCCGGAGTCCGCAGGTTTTGGCCCCGGTGGTCGGGCAGGTACCGTTTCTTTCAAAGAAACATGTCCTGCATGTCGGTTCCGGGTCCCGGTCTGGCGGGTGACGTCACGCCGGCGACGCGGCGTTTCCTGTGGAGGCGTGGCGCTTGTGGCTCCTGGCGCCTGGAACGCAGGGACTAGAGGGCGGGTTCTCTGACCGGCGCTTCCGTTTCCGGCTCCTATTGATGACGCGGAGCCCGGGAAACTCAAAAACCCAGCATTTTCCTCTACAGCTGTCTCTCTGCAATGGAGGAAAGAGTTACAGCGATGGCGGATGCAGGCGCCGTCAGCACCGGTCAGGCCCAGGTAAGAGGGGTACAATGGTGCCTTTATTCTGATCCTTATGGGCTTACTATTGTTGTGTTTTTTGTTGTTTCCTCCCTATGGGAGCCTGCTCTGCTCTGATGGAAGCTTGTGCTGGGCCATCTAGCAGAAACTCTGGTGGTTGCTATGTTCTATCTTTCTTCTTAAAGGGGACATTTTTCACTCTGGTGGTGGTATTAGCACGGTGGTGGTTTCCCTTGCTTAGCTAATAGAGCTTTGATTTAAATCAGTTTAATTTCTCGTTTCAGGAGAAAACTGCTAGTAAAACTAAACCAGCAAATCCACCAAGCCAAAGGAAATGTCCTTCCTGTAAAAACCCTCTGAGAGACTCTTGGCAGAAAGCCATGTGTAGATCGTGTATTAAAGAACTAGTTGAAGAGGAATCTTCTCAACAAATTAAAGAATTATTTTCATCAGTCAGGGAACTTTCGGACTCACTTAGTTCAGTTAAATCCATGCTAGTACAGAGTTCGGTCCATACTGAGCCCCAGCAACCACCAGCAAGCCCACGAGCTTCCACCTCCAGGCCAGTAGTGGTGGACTCTGGGGATGAGGGGACAAGTACTCTTCCCTCACTTGTAGACTCTGAGGAAGAGGAAGAAGAGGATGCAAGCAGAACCTCTAAATATAAATTATCCCTGGAGGATGTGGATGAACTTTTAGGTGCAATCTACACTACCCTTGATATTCAGGAGGAAAGAGTACAACTATCAGTCCATGATAAAATGTACCAGGGTATGGATGACTCCAAACATAACACTTTATGAACAGGAAAGACTCTATCTGACACAGTTAAGAAAGAATGGAAAGATCCGGAAAAAGGTCCCTTCCTACCTAAATCTCTTAAGAGAAGATTTCCCTTTGAAAATAAAGAAACCGAGGTTTGGAATAAGAAACCCAGAGTGGATGCTGCCTTTTCACAGGTTTCTAGAAGGACAGATCTGGCCTTTGAAGACATGGGGGTCTTGAAAGATGCGATGGACAAAAGAGCAGATGCTCTCCTTAAAAAAGCTTGGGACTCCGCATCCGCCAGCCTTAAACCAGCCATGGCTTCCACGGTGGTAGCAAGAAACCTGGAATGCTGGGTAGAGAAACTGAAGGGCCACATTGAAGCAGGCACCCATAGGAAAGACCTTTTAGACTCCTTTCCTCTAATCCTTAATGCAATTAAGTACATGGCTGATGCATCAGCCGAATCAATTAATCAAAAGTTTTTTTATTATCGAAAAGCATAGAGCAATGTGTGACATACAGTACCAAAGGTGGTATGGATTCTTATGTTATACATGTTGTACATCACAAAGCATTGTTCAGAAACAAAAACAAAATAAACAGTAGATATATTAAGTAAAGAAGGTTATCTACTACAGTGTTGTAATTGTAACATTGGTTTGTTTACATATTTACTTAGAGTGTCCTCTTATTAGTAGCCATAAACCCCAACATGGGGTGGAGCCAGTCACCCCCTATGGGTACAAACTGTGAGCAGGCTCCTGTTCCTTCCAAGGAGAGGCCACCACACCTAGGGTAGTACTGAAGACCCTAGGAACGCTATAAAATGCAAAACATCACATACCTTGAAATGTAATACTATATAGGCGATAACCAAAAACATTTTAAAACATTGAAAAGAGTATCCTCGTGGTGGGTTACAGTAAGTATAAGAACACAATGCAAGAGAAATCAGACCAGGAGATGGGAATTTCCGTAATTTTTCTGCCTTTCAACCAACATTGGTCTAGCTAAAAACTGATAGTATGAGTTCCTGTCACAGAATGGTAAATCATTATTTCAGGATTTCAGAATAGATCATATGTCATATGTGAGGGGGAGCAAATATAGATTGTTTCCAGACCTCCCAGTGTTTGTGGAAGGTCTGCGCCCTTCTATCTTTATATGCAATAATTTTTTCCATAGTGTAGTGAGTGTTTACTCTGGATATAACTGCTTCGTAGTTCGGCGGCAATGGTGAACGCCATTCCTTGGCTAGTGTCATTCGTGCTGCAGTTAGTATATGGATTATGACTTTTCTAGTTAGAGGAGGGTAGTTTTCAATTCCTAATCCTAAAAGGGCGAGGGCCGGGGTAATGGCGAGATTGATAGATGATATCTGATGTATAATGTTCGCTACTTCTCTCCAAAAGGGTTCAATTACTGCACAGCTCCATAGCATATGTAAAAGGTTGCCAGTGGAATTACAATTCCGCCAGCAAGTGGGTGGGATGTCTGGGTACATTTTATGGATCCTCACCGGGGTGAAGTACCACCTATGATAAACTTTTTGTGCGTTCTCCCAATGGTCCACACATGCTGAGGATCTCGCGCCATATTTAATCGCTAAAAGCCATTGATGAAGGGGGTATTCTATATTTAGTTCCTGTTCCCATTTGATCATGCTTGGGGATTTGTTTTGTAGATATGATGGGTTGAAGCATTTGTAAAATAAGGATATCCCTTTCTGTGTCGTTGATTGTCTATTGAGAAGAAAGTCCCACAAGATGTTGGGGATCTCTATCAATTTGGGGGGGTTAGATTTGTTGTAGTGCGCTATTTGTAGGAGTTGGTAGTTATCCCTTGTGTTTGAGTGTATTCCTTGCGGAGTGGGGAAGTGCTCTCCTTCTTTCCTCCAGGCCAATGTAGAAAAGTTTGGTATTAGGTACTCGTATACTGCTAGAGGGGGATTTACTCTATGTATAGGCATGTCTCTAAATTTTTGTTTAGTTAATAAGGCCCATGCTGAGAGTGTGGCTTGTATGGTGGGATATAGGGGCGCTATAGGCTTGTGGTGTAGGCTAGCCGCAATTGTTAATGCTGGAAGGTTATGTCCTGGGACAATTGTGTGTTCTATTATTGACCATTTAGTGTCTGATTGAGATGAGAACCAATACCTGGCTTGGTCCAAAATAGCTGCCTGGTAATAAGTGTGTGCGTTTGGTAGACCTACTCCGCCTAGGGTTTTGGGTTTATATAAGTGGTTTAGTGCTATCCTAGCTTTCTTCCCCGCCCATATGAATTTTCTTAGTTTAGTAGCTAGCTGGGTAAAAAAGATTTGGGGAATAGGGATTGGCAGTGTACGAAAATGATATAGTAGTTTGGGCAGCAATTGCATCTGGTATGCTGCTATCCTCCCCATCCAAGTCAATTGCAGTTTGCCAATATGGTCCATTTCTTCACATATTTGTTTTAACAACGGAGGGTAATTGGCCGAGTACAGATTAGTGGAGGAGGAGGTCAGCCGCACCCCCAGATATACAATCGATGGGGGGTTCCAATTGCAGGGAAATACTGTTTGTACTTTCTTTTGTGCCTCTAAGTTTAAATTAAGAGATAGTGCGAAGCACTTTTTCGTATTTACTTTATAGAAAGAAACCTGGCCAAATTGGTGTAGCGTGTTTTTGATTTCGCCTATGGAAATTTCTGGGTTAGTGATTGCTAAAATGACGTCGTCGGCAAATAACCCTATCTTGTGGGTTTCCTGGCCTATTTTAATACCCTGTATTTTGCTATTACATCTGATGCTTTGGGCCAGTGGTTCAATAATCAGTGAGAATATTATTGGGGACAGTGGGCATCCTTGTCGAGTGCCATTAGACAAGCGGAATGTGTCAAAGAATACCTGAGTTAAAAACTTGTGCTGTGGGGTTGGAGTACAGGGACATAATGGCTGTAAATATCATACCAGATATACCAAATTTTTGCAGGGTTTTCGATAGGTATCCCCAGTGCACCCTATCAAATGCCTTTTCGGCGTCTAGTGCTAGGAAAACACTAGGGATTTTATTTAATTCCGTGTAACGTAATAGATCTATCATTCTTCTGGTCCCATCTGGTGACTGTCTGCCCTTTACAAAGCCCACCTGATCTAGATCTATAAGGGAGGGGGTGATTTCCATTAGTCTATTGGCTATTAATTTTGCGTATATTTTTAGGTCCGAATTGAGCAGTGATATTGGCCTGAAGTTTTGGGGGTGGGTGCTGTCTTTTCCAGGTTTGGGTATTGTAACTATAATTGCTTGGAGCATTTCCTTCGGAAATGAGCCTATTTCTGCTGCTGTGCTGAATACATTCACTAATTTTGGTGCTAGGAGGGAGGGAAAGGACTTATAATATTCTGCTGAGAATCCATCTGCTCCTGGTGATTTGTTCAAGGGGAGGGATTGTATGACCTTCTCAATTTCCGCTATGGTGAAGGGAGTATTTAGAGCTTGCAATGAGGCATGGTCTACTGCTGGTAATTGTACATCTTTCAAAAATTGATCTATTTCTATTTCTGTGGGCTGATGGGTGTCAGGGTCCTTACTTAGGTTGTACAAGGATTCATAGTAATCCTTGAATGCATTGGCTATATCTTTGGGATTGTGGAGTGTGGAGCTTGTGCTGTGGTGACAGATATGAGTAAGATTGGTTTTAGCTTGTCTTTTTTTAAGTTGAGATGCTAGGAGCTTGCTGGCTTTATTGTTTTGTGAATAGTAGGAGAGTTTTAATCTTTTAAAATACAGGTCATAGTCCGCCTTTAGTTCCTGTTTTAGGTCATCACGACATTTAGTGAGGCTTTTTAGAATATCGGGAGATGATGTAGTAGGGGTTTTATGAAGGGTCTCTAGTTTTGCAATGGAATCTTGAAGTTGGGATATTCTTTGGCATTTTTTCTTTTTTTCCCTAGATGCTATTTGGATGAGTACACCCCTTGCAAAAGCTTTGTGCGCACACCATAACATTGTGGGGGAGCACTCTCCGTTATCATTAATCCTAAAGAAGTCACAAAGTTTCTCTTCTATTTCTTCCCTAATTTGGGGACGAGAGAGAAGAAAGGTATTGTTTCGCCACAATGGTCTATGGGAGGTTTTCCTGTCATCCATAAGGTCAATGGTCACCGGTGCATGATCTGACCATGTGATATTATGGATTTCCGCCTTACCAACATTTTGCAGAGTAATCAGATCTGTGAGAAAAAAATCTATACGAGAGTAACTATTGTGCACCATCGAGTAATAAGAAAAGTCCCTTTCGGTGGTTCTAAGGCATCGCCATGGGTCAAAGAGTCGTTCCTCATGGCACCATGTCCCAAGTGAGGGTCTCTTCCTGAGAGTCACCGAAGAGGAGTCAAGGTCATTATTCATTACCATGTTGAAATCCCCACAGATTATTAAGCTACCTTTCTGCATAGACTTAGCAAGGGAAACAACTTTACGGATACATTTTAAAGGCTTAACATACATTAGCATACATATTTACCAACGTGTAAACATTCCGGTCAATCTCTACTATCAGTATAATAAAACGGCCCCGTGGATCAGAATGTTCCTGCAATAAAGAGAAGGTTACTGTGTCCCTTATAGCAATTAATACTCCATTTTTTTTTGAGAGGGAAAAAGTCTGTCAGTTTCCTCGGTCCATCTCTCTCCTTTCTCTTCGCCATTAGTATTTCTGTACTCCTCGGGAGTTCCCCCGTCCGAGGGTGCCAATTTGGAGTAGGTAAAGTCGCTCTTTAGCCGCTCTAATTCGTCCGTTGCTGCAGAGCTCCTAGCTCACGCTGCCATCCGCTCTGGCCGCCGGCTCCGCCCCCCCCAGCCGAATCAATTAAAATGGCAGCCAGATCCTCAGCACTTGTCAATTCAGCTAGGCGCGCAGTCTGGCTAAAAACGTGGTCAGGGGATACAGCCTCAAAGATTAAACTTTGCGGCATCCCTTTTTCAGGGGATTTTCTTTTTGGGCCAGACCTGGAAACAGTCTTAGATAGAACGGCCGATAAAAAGAAGGCTTTCCCAGCCAAGAAGAAACAGACGTTTAAAAAGAATTTTCGTGCTGTTCAACAACCCTACAAAAATAGAGAAGATGTCAACAAAAAACGTTGGATTCCTCAAAAGGGTAGGGGAAGAGGTGGGGTTTTCTTCAGATCTCCTCCAGATCAAACCCCTAAAGACAAATGACAAAACTACTCCAGTAGGGGGAAGATTGTCATCCTTTCTCCCTCAGTGGAGTCAAATATCCACAAGCCCTTTCGTAAAGAACATCATTTTACAAGGTTACAAGCTGGAATTCTCGGAGTGTCCGCCAAGCAGGTTTTACATTACAGCCCTTCCAAGAGACCAGGAAAAGGCTTCAGCCATGACAAACCTTTTACAGGATCTGATTCAACAAGAAGTCATTGTCCAGGTCCCGAAACAGCAGGAGGGTCGGGGGTTTTATTCCCATATATTTCTTGTAAAAAAACCTTCAGGCAAATACCGGTTGATTCTGAATCTAAAGATCCTGAACAGATCAATACGGTACAAACACTTCCGTATGGACACAATTTACTCCATCACAAAACTGCTGTCTCCAGGCTGCTTCATGGCATCCCTGGACCTAAGGGATGCCTATTTACATGTGCCAATAGCACCAGCTTCCCAAAAATTCCTTCGCCTAGCCATCAATCTGGGAACATCAGTATGGCACCTCCAATTCAGGGCCCTTCCATTTGGCCTGTCATCTTCCCCCAGAGTTTTCACAAAGATTATGGCGGAAGCCCTGGAGCCCCTAAAACTGAGAGGGATCTCGGTCGTGCCATACCTGGACGACCTATTATTTTTCGCAGATTCCAGGGATCAGCTTGTGACGAACCTCCAAACGTCAGACTCATCTCAAAAATCTAGGTTGGATTTTGAATTTAGAAAAATCGCATCTAGATCCCTCTCAGGAGATGAGGTTTCTAGGCTACACCCTAAACTCAGTAGTGCAAAAGGTGTTCCTGCCTCAGGAAAAGATAGACAAAATCTTTTCAGCAGTGGGTCAGATCCAGACGAACCTTTCAGTACCAGTCAGAACAGTTATGTCAGTTCTGGGCCTCCTTACAGCTACAATTCCAGCAGTCCAGTGGGCAAGACTGCACTCCAGACCACTCCAGAAAAACATCTTGCAGGTCTGGTCACACCAGGTGCCGTTCGAAAAACGTTTCAAACTATCTGCGAAAGTGAAACGAGCACTATGGTGGTGGAGGGACCCTTCCAATCTAACGAAGGGTCTCCCATGGATTTTTCCCCTGGACAAGCGTCTAACAACCGACGCAAGCTCCTGGGGTTGGGGAGCCCATCTGGAGGGTCAAACCGCTCAAGGCACGTGGTCAAAAATAGAGGCAAAAAGATCGTCAAATTGGCGAGAATTGAAAGCCATTCATTTGGGTCTGATAGCTTTTCAACAGGAGGTCAAAGGACATCATGTACAGATTCTGTCAGACAATACGACAGCAGTGATCTATGTGTTAAAACAAGGGGGAACCAGGAGCAAAGGGCTCATGGACTTAGCCAATCAACTTCTGTCTTGGGCGGAAATAAATGTGGCCTCCCTATCGGCAGTCCATCTGAAGGGATCACAAAATCTCCTAGCAGATCTGCTAAGCAGAAAAAGAGTGGTGGAAGCAGAATGGAGTCTGAACCAGGAGGTGTTCGATATGATATCGGAGGAATGGGGACATCCCCAAGTGGACCTGTTTTCAAGTCAGCAAAATACGAAGGTCCAGGAATTCTTTTCTATTCACAGAATGGATCAGGCAGTGGGGATAGACGCCCTAGCACACCCATGGAATTACCGGCTGTGTTACGCCTTTCCCCCTTTTCCACCAATTCCTCTGGTCCTAAGGAAATTCAGGGAGGAAAACACTAACTTGCTCCTGATCGCTCCTTTTTGGCCAAAAAGGCCTTGGTTTGCAACACTTTTGAACCTGGCCTCAAAACCTCCCTGGAGATTACCATACAGGAAGGATCTATTGACACAGGGCTCTGTGTGCCATCCGGAAGCAAGCAGGCTACATCTAAGTGCTTGGTTTCTGAAGAAGACCTTCTAAAATCTAAAGGACTTTCTGATAAAGTAGTTAAAACTCTACTATCAAGTAGAAAAGAGGTAACTAGGTCCATCTACCTCAAAGTATGGAAGAAATTTAACTCTTGGTGTTCTTCCAAACATTTCGAAATCAAGAGTACTATTTCAGTTCTGGAATTTCTCCATGAAGGAATGGAGAAAGGTCTAGCCGCCAGCACCCTGAAAACACAGGTAGCGGCTCTCTGTTTATCTTGAAAGATCTTTATCCAAAGAGACTTTAATTTCTAGATTTTTTAGGGCTCTGGCTCGAAATAGACCGATAGCCCTCAAAGTTTTCCCTTGTTGGGACTTATCTATTGTTTTGCAAGGTCTCACGGGAGCTCCGTTTGAACCTTTACAGAGTGCATCGTTAAAAAGTTTAGTTCTCAAAACAATTTTTTTAGTTGCCATTACATCAGCAAGGAGAATCAGTGAGCTCCAAGCTCTAGCAATTAAGGAACCCTTCCTTAGAGTTTTGCCAGACCGAGTGGTCCTTCAAACGGATCCAGCCTTCCTACCGAAAGTGGCCTCAACTTTCCATCGGTCGCAAGAAATAATTCTACCAACATTTTCCTCAGTTCCGGCTAATGCAGGAGAAGAAGCTTTCCATACACTGGATGTAAGGAGATGTCTGTTACAGTTCCTTTCCGTCACCAAGGAGTTCAGGAAATCAAACGCTCTTTTTGTGGTATTCTCCGGTTCCCGAAAAGGGGAAAAAGCTTCTAAGAGTACGCTCGGTAGGTGGCTTAGACAAGCAATTTCTGAAGCCTATCAAGCAAAAGGAGAAGTTCCTCCTTCTGGGATCGCTGCTCACTCTACAAGGTCAACCGCAGTTTCCTGGGCCGAAAGGGCCGGTGCTACGCCTGATCAGATCTGTAAGGCTGCTACTTGGTCCAGTTTTTCAACTTTTATTCGGCACTACAGGTTGGACTTGCTGTCGGCCGCAGATCAAGCCTTCGGCAGGAAGGTACTGCAGGCAGTAGTCCCACCCTAGGGTAAGTTACTTGGTTATCCTCTCCAAGGTTGTCCTGAAAGGCGATTTGAGAAAGGCCTAGTTAGACTTACCGGTGACGGTATTTCTAAGAGCCTTTCAGGACAACCGCTATTTCCCTCCCTAAAATGTATATAAAAAAGTAAAGTATGTATCTATCATGGTGTTGTGGTTCTCTGTGCTTTGTTTTCCAGTGCCGGAGGCCACACAATAACTGAAGCCATGGTGGAAGAGGAGGGATTTAAAGCCTGTGGGTGTTTCCTACAGAAGAGGCGGAGCTGCGCTCTCTCCAAGGTTGTCCTGAAAGGCTCTTAGAAATACCGTCACCGGTAAGTCTAACTAGGCCTTTCAAGCCTAGAAATAGGCTGTTTCTTTCCATCTCATAGTTTTTCTTGCAATACTACTCAGGGGGACAGAATGATTTTTCTTTCCTGGATTTGAAACAAAAAAAAAAAAAAAAAAAAAAAAGGAAAGATTGCAAAAAGATTGAAAAAAAAAAAAAAGTCATCTAGGGGGGAGGAAGCATTTTTTATCCCCCAAACAGGTGTTTGGGCAATTAACTTTTATAGTTCCAAGTACCAATAGGTAGCAGGTGTACCTCGGTATTGTACCATGGCATCCGGGTCAGAGGGTACAAGAGGTGGGGATTCCCCCAGAGAGTCTGAGGTCTCGGACAAAGCTATGCCGCTGCTTTCCCCACAGGGAGCCTTGGGGCCATCGGGATCTGGGGCTGGAGCTGGCGCGGGTCAGTCCAGCCCTAAGATGGTCACGGACGAGGTATTACTCACCTCTTTAAGAGAGATGGAGAAAAGAATGGGAAAAATGATAGCCACAGCTATGCGGGGCAGTAAACGGATTAGATCTCCGTCGCCCGAGCGTGGACCCTCAGAAGAGGAGGTCCTTTCCTCAGGGGAATTGGACGATCTCTTGGACAAGGACCAAGTAGGTTCAGGGATCGAAGATCCGGATACAGAGGAGTCTGGAGCAGTCTCCCAAGGGGAGGGCTGGTGGATTCAAGCCTTAACGGACTTGGTCCATAATGCATTCAACTTGCCAGTACCAGATCTCCAGGTATCGACGGTTTCAGCTTTGGGCTCACTGAGGGCGCCTCAAAGCAATGCAGTGTTTCCGATCCACCCTCTATTAGAGGGAGTTTTGTTCCAAGATTGGAACAAGCCAGATAAAATCTTCTTACCACCTAAAAGATTCTCTGCCCTATATCCTATGGAAGATACATTTTCCAAGAAATGGGCTACTCCTGCAGTGGACGCAGCCATCTCATGTGTTAACAAGTCGTTAACATGCCCTGTAGAAAACATACAGGTATTCAAGGATCCAGTTGATAAACGCTTGGAAGCACTACTTAAGAACTCCTTCACTACGGCAGGGGCAGTAGTACAGCCAGCTGTGGCTGCGATTGGGGTTGCTCAAGCATTATCGGATCAAATTAAGCAGATGCTTAAACTTATTCCTGCCCAGCAGGCAGAAGAATTTTCGGATGTCCCTAGGGCCATATGTTTTACAGTAGACGCAATTAAGGATTCTATCCAGCAAGCGTCACGTTTATCGTTATCCCTTATCCATATGAGAAGACTCTTATGGTTAAAGAGCTGGGAGGCCGAGCCCCCATGCAAGAAGCTCCTGGTAGGGTTTCCCTTCTATGGAGGACGACTCTTCGGAGAAGACCTAGATAAATACAT
Organism: Rana temporaria; assembly: GCF_905171775.1. NCBI lineage: Eukaryota > Metazoa > Chordata > Amphibia > Anura > Ranidae > Rana > Rana temporaria. The sequence goes on from NC_053491.1 coordinate 159,928,991, forward strand.
TCAGACCATTTCAAACGGCAAAAGTACTCTCTTGCCAACTAAAAAGAAGTTTCAGGGGCCTGCGTTTAAACGACAGTACTCCCCTGGGCAGGGGCCCTCTAATGCCAAACAGTATCGACGGCCTCCTGCGAAAGCAAACTTCGGCTTCAACAGCAAGTCTCAAGGACAGGCTGCTAGAGGCAGAAAGCAGTGGTTTCGCAAACCAGCAAAACCAGCCCCCAAGCCCTTATGAAGGGGCGCCCCCACCCACGAAGGTGGGGGGAAGGCTGCGACTCTTTTCAGAGGTTTGGGAAGCCAGCATTCCCGACGAGTGGGTACGGTCTTCCGTGGCCACGGGCTACAAATTAGATTTCCTAAAGTTTCCTCCTCCTCATTTCCAGGAGTCGAGGATTCCAAACGATCCGGAGAAAGGAGCCGCATTAATGTCGGCATTAAATCATCTACTTTCCCAGGAAGTAATAGTAGAGGTACCAGTCCTGGAACAGGGACTAGGTTTCTACTCCAACCTATTCATCATCCCAAAGTCCAATGGAGATGTCAGGCCAATTTTGGACCTAAAGATGGTAAATGCATACCTAAAGATCCGCTCATTTCGGATGGAATCCGTGCGGTCAGCAGCTGCCACACTCCAAAAGGACGACTTCATGGCGTCCATAGACATAAAGGATGCCTACCTTCATGTTCCAATTTATCAGCCACATCAAAAATACCTACGCTTCATGGTGGCTTCGCGTCACTTCCAATTCGTGGCGCTTCCCTTCGGGTTGGCTACGGCCCCCCGGGTGTTCACGAAGGTCCTAGCTCCAATCCTAGCCAAACTAAGGATCCAAGGGGTCACGATCCTAGCATACCTGGACGACCTCCTAGTCATAGATCACTCGTCTCCCGGCTTGGAGCGAGCAGTGGCCCTCACGGTCCAATACCTCGAGAAGTTCGGCTGGGTCCTAAATCGAGAAAAGTCAGCTTTCCTGCCCACAAGGCAGTTGGAATATCTCGGCATGAGATTAGACACAGAACAACAAAGAGTGTTTCTACCTCTGAGGAAGGTCAAAGCCATCAAGGAATTAATCCTACTGGTTCTAAGCAAAAAGGAACCGACTATTCGCCTATGTATGAGGTTACTAGGCAAGATGGTGGCCACATTCGAGGCGGTACCATACGCCCAGAGTCACACTCGCATCCTGCAGGCAGCCATCCTGTCAGCATGGAGCAGAAGGCCACAGGCCTTGGATATCCCGTTGCCGCTCTCATCAAGAGTTCGACAAAGTCTGTGTTGGTGGTTAGACCCTCAGAACCTACTGAAGGGGAGATCTTTCAGCCCAGTGGCTTGGAAGATAGTGACCACAGACGCCAGCCTGACAGGCTGGGGAGCAATTTTGGATGGTTGCACTCGCCAAGGTACTTGGGCAAAGCTAGAGGAGCAGTTGCCCATCAACATCTTGGAGCTCAGAGCTGCTCTTTCCCTCAGGGCTTGGACGTCAAAATTGCAGGGGTTCCCGGTGAGAATTCAATCAGACAATGCCACGGCCGTGGCATACATAAATCACCAAGGGGGAACCAGGAGTCAAGCCGCTCAGAGAGAGGTGAGCTTGATTCTCCTATGGGCAGAGGCTCATGTGCCCTGCATATCGGCAATATTCATTCCCGGAGTGGACAACTTTCAGGCGGACTTCTTAAGCCGCCAGACTCTATGGCCGGGGGAATGGTCTCTGCATCCACAAATCTTTCAAGCACTCTGCCAAAGATGGGGAGTGCCGGACGTGGATGTCATGGCATCGAGACTCAACAAGAAGCTAGACAGGTTCATGTCCCGCTCAAGGGATCCGATGGCCTGCGGAACCGATGCGCTGGTTTGCCCTTGGCATCAGTTCAAACTTCTTTATGCGTTTCCCCCGCTTCAGTTACTACCCCGCCTGCTGCGCAGGATCAGGGTGGAGCACATACCAGTCATCCTGGTAGCTCCAGCATGGCCCAGAAGGGCATGGTACTCACTAATCTTAAGGATGGTAGTGGGAGACCCTTGGACTCTTCCTCTACGGCCAGACCTGCTATCGCAAGGTCCGATCCTCCACCCTGCCTTACGGCATCTAAATTTGACGGCCTGGAAGCTGAATCCCTGATTCTCAGGGGTAGAGGTCTGTCTCAGAAAGTAATCTCTACCCTAATCAGAGCCAGGAAACCGGTCTCTAGGGTGATTTATCACAGGGTCTGGAAGGCCTATGTAGGCTGGTGTGAGTCCAAGCTATGGCTTCCTCGCAAATTCACCATTGATAGAGTTTTAAGTTTTCTCCAGCTAGGAGTGGATAAAGGATTGGCATTAAGCACAATCAAAGGACAGATTTCTGCTCTGTCAGTGTGGTTTCAGCGGCCGCTGGCCACCCACTCGCTGGTTAAGACCTTCCTTCAAGGGGTCTTACGTATTAAACCTCCAGTTAAATCCCCGCTTTGCCCGTGGGATTTAAACCTTGTTCTGTCAAGTTTACAGAAACAACCGTTTGAGCCGTTGGCTGAAATTCCTTTGGTTTTACTGACAAGGAAGTTAGTATTTTTGGTCGCCATAGTTTCCGCAAGAAGAGTATCGGAACTGGCGGCCTTATCCTGTAAGGAACCATATCTTATTTTTCATAAGGACAGGGTCGTTCTCCGCCCTCATCCTTCCTTCTTACCGAAGGTTATATCCAGTTTTCATTTGAACCAGGATTTGGTATTACCATCCTTCTTCCCTAAACCTACTTCCAGAAAGGAAGGGTTGCTGCATACCTTGGATATCGTCAGGGCCATGAAGGCCTATCTTAAAGCTACAAAGATGATCCGGAAAACAGATGTGCTGTTCATATTACCGGATGGACCCAAGAAGGGGCAGGCAGCTGCAAAGTCCACCATTTCTAGGTGGATTAAGCAATTAATCACTCAGGCCTACGGCTTGAAAGGGTTGCCTCCTCCAGTATCATTAAAGGCTCATTCTACTAGGGCCATGGGCGCCTCCTGGGCAGCACACCACCAGATCTCTATGGCTCAAGTTTGCAAGGCGGCAACCTGGTCTTCTGTCCACACGTTTACAAAATTCTACCAGTTGGACGTAAGAAGGAATTCTGATACAGCCTTTGGGCAGGCAGTGCTGCAGGCTGCAGTTTGAGACCCTCGGATTCCGGGGGCTCCTCTTTTTTGAGTTAAATTTAAAATTTAAGATTATTTTTCTCAACTAAGTTGGATTTATTATGATTTGAGTATTCTCTAAATTAAATCCCTTTGTCTTGGAGATGTTCTCCCTCCCCTCATTGTAAGCATTGCTTTGGGACATCCCATATAGTAATGAATGCCGCTCTGTGTCCCGTGATGTAACGATAAAGAAAAAGAGATTTTTAATACAGCTTACCTGTAAAATCTTTTTCTTGGAGTACATCACGGGACACAGAGCTCCCACCCCTCTTTTGAGGACCATTTTGGGAGGCATACTGCTTGCTACAAAACTGAGGTACTCCTCCTATGGGAGGGGGTTATATAGGGAGGGGCATTTCCTGTTTGAGATTGCCAGTGTCCATCACCTGAAGGTACTCCATATAACCCATATAGTAATGAATGCCGCTCTGTGTCCCGTGATGTACTCCAAGAAAAAGATTTTACAGGTAAGCTGTATTAAAAATCTATTTTTTGCCAGCACGGGATCTACTTTTGATGGCATGGGATCTACTGTTGCTGGCTGCAGGGGATCTACTGTTGATGGCATGTGGATCTACTGTTGATGGCATGTGGATCTACTGTTGATGGCATGTGGATCTACTGTTGATGGCATGTGGATCTACTGTTGATGGCATGTGGATCTACTGTTGATGGCATGTGGATCTACGGTTGATGGCATGTGGATCTACGGTTGATGGCATGTGGATCTACTGTTGATGGCATGTGGATCTACTGTTGATGGCATATGGATCTACTTTTGCTGGTAGGGGAGCTACCGTTGCCGCCGGCATGGGGATCTACTGTTGTCGCCGGCATGGGGGGATCTACTGTTGCTGGCCTGGGGGATCTACTGTTGCTGGCCTGGGGAATCTACTGTTGCTGGCCTGGGGAATCTAATGTTGCTGGCCTGGGCGGGATCTACTGTTGCTGGCCTGGGGGGGATCTATTATACAAATTTTCTTGTTAACAAGGTCTATACAAAACTGTGATTACCACAAATCTCCAGAAGTGGTGGTCTTGGGAGGTGGGTAGGGGGGTGGAAACAAGGAATGGTGATCAAAGCTAGGTAGGCCGGGAGAAAAGGGGCGACTTTTAAAGGGGAAGTTCCTGCACCTATTCTCTATAGAAAAAAAGGCCTGTATGGAACTACAAGCATCATGCCTAGTCAAAGATAACAGACATAAATATAACAAATGTTTAACTTGTATTTCTCACTGCGGTCGGTCTCGGACAATACATCATAATCTGGGAAGGACAGCCGACAGATATCCAGCCAGGCATTGTTCCTCTTGATCTGATCTTTATAATTCGGGTCTGTCTTGTCAGACAGACCCTTTCTCTCCCTGATGTACCTGATCAAGGACTCATTGTCGACCACCTCCCGTGTATTAGGTTCCCTGCCTCTGGCAGACATTGTGTATACAGGTTTTTACCTACACAAATACACAGAGCTCACATCCAAAATGCTAATGTCTGAGAAGGAGGGGGGCTGGCTGTTTAGTGAGGGGTACCTGGGTAAGTTTCCTTTTTACTTCCTGTAAAGTTGCCTCAGTATGAACGGTGATCCGACTTGGTGGCAACTTTCATTGAAATCAATGGATAGAAGTCACCTAGAAGTCGAATTGAAGTAGTACAGGAACCTTTTATGAAGTCAGAGCGACTGCAGTAGTGTGCATTAGGACGGCTCTATTCACTTACATTGATTTCTTCATGCAGCGCGACTTGAGGCGACAAGGGGCGACTTGAAGTCGGAGCCGAAGTTTGACCTGTGTGAATGGGCTCTTAGTGTGAACGTTTGATATTTCATGATAAAAATATCTGGTGGCAGTGATTGATTTGAGGTATAAAGGGTTAATGAAGTAGCTACCCAAACCCAGTGATGATCGCTCAGGCTTGATTTTGATCCTGCGAGCTGGAAAATCTGTGTGCAGGGTGAGACTGACTGTGTCCTTGTCATGTACCAGTGACAGCGCAATGTGAGTTTGACTAGCTAGTTGTCACAATTTATTGATAGTGGCCCATGGTATGATTCTGCGTCATCACAGTATTTGGTCTGTTTAATGTAAACCTATCCCCATGTTAAATGTTCTGAACTGATGGCATTGAAATGCATGTCATCTATATCCCCTGCTAAAATGCAGCGAAGGCCACTTTTCTTAGTTATAGACCAGGTTTGAAGTGTTGGGATCAGCTCGATGTATGATGGAGTATCACGGGTTATGTGGCACCTTTCCAGCACTTGATGATTTCCATAGGCTGGCTCCTGTGGGTTTAGCATTTTTAAGGACTGGTTTAATTAAAAGCACATTCTTCCAAAGTAGAAAAAAATCACTTTATTTTTTCAGTTTTTAGCATGCAGCTCACTGTAGTTTCAGTCGGACAAATGTATTATACGAAATACCTCTGATTGTAAAAAAAGGATTTGACTGAAGTCAAAGGCATGCAAGACCATTCCACACTGGTGTGCTTGCTGGGATAACTGAATTACAATAAATATGTCCTTGGAGTCATCTGTTATAATCATATTGAGAAAAATAATGCATTGCTTGCTAATTGCTCATTCCTCTGCTGCGGCATCACACAACACTGGGGCCATGTTAGTTGGCCATGCACAAGGCTTTTCCAATTGCAAATTTTTAAGTTATCAAGCCAGCAGAAGATGTTCTTTTCTTTTAGAAAAGCCATTCACTGTGCTGTATATACGATTGGAGAAAACATTGTTCAGGTGCTTAACCCCCCTGACGGTAAACCCGAGCGCGACTCGGGGCTGGTTTTTTATGTTACTATCGGTTAGTCCGAGTCGCGCTCGGGGTGAATGTGCAGAGAGCGCAGCGGTGTTCCTTACCTTGTCCAGGCGATCCAGCGATGATCTATCATTGCTGTGATCGCCGCCGAGACACACACCGCGCCGTCCATCGGTCATCTGACTTCCTGGTTCCGTTCCCTGCACCGCAATGGTGCATGGGAACGGAACTGGGAGGGAAATTCAAATGTTGCACCAACACAAACACATAAAAAGGTGGTGATACAATGTAATCTGAGAGGATTACACTGTATCACTTTGAAAACTGACACAGTGCCCTTGCATTGCCCCTTGCCATTGTCATTGCTGACATATAAAACCTTATAAACCATATAAAAAATGGCATCAAAAAAGCGCTGTCCTCCAAATGCGCTTTTGGACCAGCTGAGCGATAGCGGCAGCGACACGGAGTTGCTCGCAGATCAGAGCGACAGTGAATCATATGGAGATTTATCATCTGGATCTGACACTGATATAGAAAGTGACGCCGCAGATGATCCCGCACCTGACCTGAGTGATGTGCGCACTTGGTGCCCTATAGATAGCGATGCGGACCAGACAGCGCCCCCGAGGTTCCGATTTACTGGATCTCCTGGGATGAAGGTAGATGTGGAGGCCGACAACCCTATGGCGTATTTGAAACTCTTTTTATCTGAGGAGGTCATTTTACAAATTGTGACGGAGACCAATCGCTACCACGATCAGCAATCTGCTACGCTGCGTGGCAGATTTTCCAGGTCCAGAAAATGGGAACCGGTCACCGAGGAGGACATTTGGAATTTTTTGGGACTCATCATCCTTCAGGGGGTGGTGGGCAAACCGCTCCAGAAGTGGTACTGGACCACCAATAAGATGCTGGCCACTCCGTTTTTTGGCACTGTGATGTCCGAGTATCGCTTTTCACTAATAATGAAAAACCTGCACTTCGCCAACAACGAAGAATTTGACGAGGCCACACATCCTGCGCCAAAGCTGAAAAAAATCTGGGAGGTGTGCCAGATGATTGTTGCCAACTTTCAGCGGACCTATGTGCCAGAAAGGGACGTAAGTGTGGACGAAAGTCTGATGGCCTACAAGGGACGCCTGAGTTGGATCCAATTTATTGCGTCCAAAAGAGCGCGCTTTGGGATAAAATTTTACATGCTATGTGAATCATCCACCGGCTATATATGGAATTCGGTAATTTACACCGGGAAAGGTACCAAATTCAATCCCAGGTACAGCCGCTATGGGATGGCCACATCTTCTGTCCTGTCACTGCTGGACCCATTGCTGAACCAGGGATACTGCGTGACAACAGACAATTTTTACACGTCACCAGAACTTTATGAGGTTTTGCTCCTCAATAAAACGGACGGGTATGGTACCGTGAGGCCAAACCGGCGTGACATGCCATCTACGTTTGGCAAGAAAAAAATAAAAAAAGGAGAGATGGTTGCCTTTCAAAAGGGCAAAATGATGGCAATGCGCTGGCGAGACAAAAAGGACGTGTGTCTCATGAGCACCGTGCACAGCACCTCCACTGCCATGGTCCGCACAAAATACGGAAACGAAGTGCTGAAACCACAAGTCGTGATCGACTATAACCACACAATGGGAGGCGTCGACCGAGCCGATCAGGCGATGACTTTTTACCCGGCGATGCGAAAACAACAAAAGAAGTACTATAAAAAGATTTTTAGGCATCTCCTTGAACAATGTCTTTGGAACGCCTATATCCTTTACAAAGAAAACACGAACATACCTCTTGTTCATTCGGACTTTATATGGAAGTTGGCTGAGCAGATCTTTATCAATCACCCGACGGCATCAGTGTCTGCTAACAGACACGGACGACGCTCTGTTGACGTTGGGAATCCAGAGCGCCTGACAGGTCGTCATTTTTTGGAACCTGTACCGCCAACCGCACGAAAGTTAGCGCCTACCAGGATGTGCGGCGTCTGCTGCGCCAAGAGGGATGAAAATGGGAAAAAAGTCCGAAAAGAATCAAGGTACTATTGCCCAGATTGCAATGTCGGACTTTGTCTATTTCCTTGCTTCAAAGTGTTTCACACTATGGATGTGTATTGAATTTCTTTCTTTGACTAATTTCTTTATTTTTCATTGCTTTGTTGAATAAAATTATATTATTGATTAATTATAATTCATGTGTTTGTGTTTCAAATTTATCACATCTGGAATGTCTACTAGAGTCTTGTTTTGGTCAGGTTTAAGTAAGTAATTACTAAGAATTGCAGGCCTATAATACATATCACCAAATTTCCATGAAAAAAAATGTACCGCTTTTGGTACGTAATTCCAGACAGAATCATACCGCCAGGGAGGTTAACCTATGAGACTGGGCTTCATGGTAAAACCATGATAAAGCCTTTTTTTTAGTCATGTGTTAAATGACATCCCAGTACTTAAACATGTAATTTTATAAGCAGGTGACTAACACTGAGGCATAGTATTTGCTTCATAGCAGTTTTACTAAGGCATGTACACGTTTTTAGATGACTCGCATACTGCTGGAACCCACTGTGATTGCATGTGTTGGTACGTTGGGTAGTGAGCATTTTGGGAATAAGGCCAACACAACCATATAGGTGTGCATAATAGCTAATGAATAATTGGTCATCCATGATCTTGAATGCTTTTGTTTGAGAAACTGCTGTACAGTAGTGGATGAGTTAAATTATTTTAAGAGTGTTTTAGGAGAACATAATCAGAACCATGGAAATGCCTTGGCTGTTATAGAAATTGTGTATAAAAAGAACCAAGGACAGAAAACACAAATAGTATGAAAGGAAGAGATACAACCACATACACAAGCTCTAGAACATACAATGCCTTCACCCACTCAGCTACCTTCAAGCAGCAATGAGATGAAAGGTAGAAGAAAATTTCCCATGCAATATATCTTACAGTAGGTCAGAGGTCAAGGCTGTCATACCGTCAAACATTTTAGCTTTGTAAGTCCTGCTGTGGGAGATAAAGACAAATGTAGAAAAACAAAGAGACTGTAGACCCCAATTAAACACCTTGGAGAGATGCAGGTTCACTATATTCTTCCCCTCATATTGGAAAATGCTTGCCAGCAACTCGTAAAGCTGATATTTGGCCTGTGCAGCCAAGTTGTTTTTTTTCCTGTTTGATAAACTTTGTAAGCCTTTACTGAATGTGATGGTAATGTTTCAAATTGGCAGTTCCCAAGCAAACATTTTTTTTTTTTCTGAAAAGTATTATTGTTATGCATTATAAATGAAACATTTGCACATCACAAACACGAATAATAAGCTGCAATCACACTTGGTGTGTGTAATAAATATTGTGTATAAAATGAGCTGTGCATCATGTTTTATGTGGAATATTATGTATGTTAATGTTTTTACAGAGCTGGGCAGATTCACCGAGAGCCATAGAGTCATAGGCCCAGATTCACAACCGAGATACGACGGCGTATCTCCAGATACGCCGTCGTATCTCTGAGTTGCGCCGTCGTATCTATGCGCCTGATTCTTAGAATCAGTTACGCATAGATATCCATTAGATCCGACCGGCGTAAGTCTCTTACATCGTCGAATCTTAACTGCATTTTTTTTGACCGCTAGGTGGCGCTTCCGTCGAATTCTGCATCGAGTATGCAAATTAGCTAGATATGCGAATTCCCGAACGTACGCGCGGCCGACGCAGTAAAGTTACGACGTTTAGGTTAGGCTTTTCCCGGCGTAAAGTTGCTCCTGCTATATGAGGCGCAGCCAATGTTAAGTATGGCCGTCGTTCCCGCGTCAATTTGAAAACGTTACGTTGTTTGCGTAAGTCGTCCGTGAATGGTGCTGGACGTCATTTACGTTCACGTCAAAACCAATGACGTCCTTGCGGCCCCCCTGATTCAAATTTGAATTAGGCGGGCTTACGCCGGCCGATTTACGCTACGCCGCCGCAACTTACGGAGCAAGTGCTTCGAGAATACAGCATTTGCCCGTGTAAGTTGCCGAGGCGTAACGTAAATCAGATACGTTATGCCCGCACAATTTTACACGGCTCTACGTGAATCTGCCCCATAGTACTTAAACATTTATTGTTGGTGCAAATGTTTTTGAACCTTTTTAATTTCCATTAACAAAAATGTATGTGTATATGAATGTAGCTGATCGGTCTGTTGCATTCATCAAACTACCAGTGGATGATGCTGATTGTCTTTTAATGTGAACAGCTAAGTTTTGTACTACAAACAGAAGAAATGGAAATTGGCTCATAATTTATAAGCGTGGCTGTATTCATTTTCTTTGTGCTGTGCAGATGCTTGAAAATTGGCATTCACGTTTTGAAATTTGTATTTATAATTGGGTAATCAAGGAAAATGAAAACGAAACATGTTAATTAACCCAGTAAAATGATAATAATTACCATTTTGACCTAAATAAATAACACAAGTATAAAATCCTGAAAGCATTATTAAATTGTGACCCATTGTACACCCTATTTAACAATTAAATGAGATGATTTAAGAACACTTGCAAGGCTTTTACTATACTCTTTAGCGTGCTTCAAATTACTTTTCACTTTCTCTCATTTACCCCTTCCCCCAGAAGAAAACCAGGAAAAATTATGCCTAATAATTTGCTGATACCACCGTGTCCCTTATTTAACAATATAAAGCATAGAGGTGCAGTTAGAATCTAATTTGATTTTAGCCTTCAATCTGAACATTTATTTATTTGGTAGATATATGTTGTTAAGCTTTGCTGTATGTCTCTGCTGTAAACCAAGCATACTCAAGTACACAGCCTATTTGTAAAGTAGTGGTGTCTAGAGCCGAAACAACTAATCGATTAATCTACAACTAATCGATTATGAAATTAATCGATTACAATTTTCATAATCGATTAATCGGCCAGTAACATAAAGGGGGTTAAAACAACTAAAATTAGCCCTGTATAGTACAAAAAGGCAAATCACTACTGTAAATATTACTTTCACTGTCCCACAGTAAAAACAAATGAACATCTTACAGTAGTGATTATTTGTTCTTTTTGTACTTATTTTTGTTTTTTTTAACCCCATTATGTTACTAAAGCTTTCAGGCCTGGGTTCACACCTGTTTTTTGGTGCTTTTTGCAGAAACGCACTACATTTCATTTACATGTTTTCCTATGGGACACGTTCACATCCATGATTTTTTTTTTTTACAGCTGCTGCGTATTTGGAAAGGGCAAGGACTTTTTAACGCAAAATGGTGCAATTTTTATTTTTTTTTGGTTCAATATACTTCAATGGAGAAGCTGCAGAAAAGCATGTAATGTGTTTTTGCGTCAATTTGTGTTTTGTAATCTGCCCAACAACAAATTGGCCCCAATTTTTTTTTAAATTTAATTTTTTTTTTTTTTAAGGCTATCAAAACAATAATCGGCCAACTAATCGATTATGAAATTAATGGTTAGTTGCAGCCCTAGTCATAGTCGTATTGGTGAAATAATACGTTATTGTTGCTAATAGTTTTGACATTTTTCAGCTTTGTTTTATATCGATTATAAGGCTGTGGACAAAATAAAACAGATAATTTATGTAGGATTGAGACAAATTCTAGGAAATACTGGATACTATTATATTTTTCCATTGTAAGTCTATTGTCAATATATTGGAGGCATGAAAGAAAGCTGTTCCTGTTCTTAGAGCTTTGTAATTAAACAGCTTCCTGTTGATATACTGTGCCTATGTGTTAATCTACTAATCAAATCTAATTCTTTTTTTCAACAAACACTTTTAATTGGGTATTATAATATTTTTTCAAAAGTGTAATTATTGTAGTTCAGCATTTAATGATTATTGGAAACCAGGTTGTATTTAATGCCTTCAAAATGTGAATTGTATTTTGCATTTGTTTAGGAAACCATATTTAAATTCTCAAAAATATACTTGTCTTATAGACTACAAGAGACCAAAAATATTGTATACCAATCTTAAAATGGATAACTCAATGAAACTTTCCAAACAAGTGGTTTCCCCACAAAGACTGTTTATTCCTACAAAAGGTGATTAAAACACCCTGGTAAACATATACAATCTGTATATGTATGTAAACATTAATACCCAAAATATCACAGAGGGGCATCATAAAATTAGACAGATAAAGGACACTTTACGGAGAACCACCTGAAGGCTCATGGATGACTTGAAGTTAGACCCAAAACCTGGGTAAGCAATACCACTAGACCAGGTATGGAGTAAGTGGGAGTGATATAAACGCTCTGTCTACATACAACATGCTTCAAGTTCTAATATCCCTTTCTTCTAATATGCAGATTTCAATATTTATATTAGAGGAAAGTAAAAACCCCAATTCCAAATTCTTGATTCATATATCACAGGACATAGGCTTATAATTCACTTGCCAATGGGTTATACAGCTACCTTCCTTTAATTGGACACTGGCCAAAGCAACTGTTTCGGTCTCCGCAAACAGCAGAGAATAGTTTGGTTTGTTTAGACTTTTGAATCCAGTGACCTTTCTACACCCAGGCTGGGGCTCTCTGACTGACTGTTCTCCACTACACAGCACTCAGTAATCACTGGACACAGTAAGCCCCTCGACCAAGGGCGAATGGGCACACAATGACACTATTCAGTTGCAGCATCTGTTGTGCGTATCCCTATGGTATTACATGCATGGCAGATAAAAAAACACAGGGTAGCTGATGCTTTGGGATCTGCCAGTTCTCATTCAGCTGGAGGTCCAAACAGGGTCTGCATCGATCCTTCAGGGACCCTGGCACAGTCTGCCTAGACTAATGCCCCCTTTGCTGAGTCTTTATCTGCCTCTGGGTCTTCCTGTATCCCTTACAAGATATGTGGAAACTATTAGCATGTCCTGTTCCTCCTGTCTTTTGAGCTCCCTAGCGAAGAATAGGAGACTGGGGCCGCATCCAGCTCATGAAGAGAACTTATCTGCAGGCATTTGCTCTAAACTCCAGAATGTCTCTTCTTGTAGATGCACATTTTTAGTATTTGAGCTACCTGTATCAAAATTGCCAAATATAAGTGAAGAAAGCCTTGTCCCATGAATGTCTTTCCCTTACAAATATCTATCCCCTTCAATATCCTATTGAGAGCGGTTTCCTAAAGGAGTGGGCTGATCCTGTAGTGGACCCAGCAGTCTTCTGCCCTTACACAGCCTTGACAGCTCTGGTTGCACACAGTCCTTTTTTTTTATTTATTTTTTTATTTTTTTCATTCTTTATTTAGGTTGCACATAGAAGTTGAATCACTTATAAGATGTGATACGTCATTAAGTCTGTGCAAAACACATACAGAAGACAGAAAACATATACTTAGTATGTCCACACCATAGGGCAACAATATCAACAAGAGTCAATTGGTTCATATGCCTCATATGGGGATACTCGCCCACATTTAATTAATCCACATGCAGCAGAAAGAACGTTTACGAACCTCGTTTTAGGAATTTTTATAGTACTATTCAGATTGGGCAAGAGAGGGAAGTTGGAAAAAAAAAGGGTGAATAGGGTAATTGGTGTGTGTGTTTGTGTTTTTTTGGGAGGGGGGAGATTGAGGGGAAAAACAAAGAAAATTACAGATTGGGAAAGACAGATGAACGAATGAACAGGTAGATCAGGACAACCAAGTCAATCAAAATGGAGCCAATATGGGTTGCTATAATTTATTTGTATTAAATTGAAAATCTAAACTGCTACCAGTAGAATCATGTCTTTTTGAATCTGTCCTTCTGCTGTTTAAGAGGATGAGGTCCTCCATTTCCATGATCTCCTCCACCGGTAATATTCATTGGTCTATTGTGGGAGGGATGCTTTTCTTCCATTTAACCAGTATGCAAGCTCTTGCCACATTAAATGAATCAGTAAGTACTGGTTTATATTTTTTCTTCAATGGTGCACGGAGATGTAGGAGTATAGTTGTGGGGTTGTCCACCTGGTTAATCTCTGTGTGATCTAGTATTTTATGCACAGCCCTCCTAAAGGGCTGCAGGTTTGGGCAGGACCAAAAGATGTGGAGAAGGGTGCTGTCGTCTTGGCCATATCTCCAGCAAAGAGGCAAGACCGCAGGAAACATTTTATGAAGCCTTGGATTGACTCTATCACTTGGTTAGTATTTTATAACCTGTTTCTTGTACTCTACTTGAAATTGCAGACTTGTGTGCAAAATGGAGGATAAGGTCCTTTTGCTCATCTGTATTTGGTTTAAGTCATGTTCTCATTTACCCAAACACCGCACATAAGTCATCAGGTAGATTAATTAGGATCATGTAGGCCTATGATAATGCATGTGTGGTTTCAAACCATGTAGAGTAAGGAGGAGCAGTCTGAAGGGGTTTCAGAGAGAAGAGGAAGTGCCTAACTTACATTGCTTGCCAGATTTAGAACCCTTGTTTGAGACAAAGTGTTGTAGGCTGAAAGCGTTTTGCTTTAAGAAGGGTTTAAACTGCTGGTCAGGTACAGGAGAGATTGTTTGGTTACCAATTACCGGGAGCTTTGCAGAAACGTGAGAAGAGATATGAAAGCCATTTTTCACTAGTCAAAAATTTGAAAGTTTTACCTAATAAAGTAATTGTAAAGTCTCGCTTTTTTTTTTTTTAGGTAAGAATAACAAACATATTATGCTTGCTTGTTCTGTGCAGTTGGTTTTGCCCCTCCCTTCTGTTGCATACCCCCAGAGCAAGCAGCTTGCTATGGGGGTACCCGAGCCGAGTCACAGCTCCGTGTCCTTTCAGACATAGAGCTACGGCCCGGCCCCACCCCCTTTCTCTTCTCCCTGGCTGACTGGCTTTGAGAGCAGCGGGAGCCAGTGGTGCTGCGCTGCAGTCTCAACCAATGAAGAAGTCCCGGGCAGCAGAGACATTCCTACAACATTGCTAGATGGGGCTCAGATAAGTATTAGGGGGGTTGCTGCTCACAGAAGGATTTTTATGTTAATGCATATAATAAATATAGTGAAAGTGTCCAAATTGTCAATATTTTGTGTGGCCACCATTTTTTTCTAGCACTGCCTTAACCCTCTGGCGTTGACCTTCACCTTTACCCTCAGCTTCTTTAGCAAGGCAGTGGCCACCCTGGAGGTGTGTTTGGGGTTATTATGTTGGAATACTGCCCTACAGCCCAGTCTTTGATGGGAGGGGGATCATGCTCTGCTTTAGGAATGAGCTTCGTGTTCGAGTCAAACTCATGTTCGACTCGAACATCGTATGTTTGACCGTTCATCGAATTACGAACGTTATGGGCCGTTCGCGACAAATTCGAGTGTCGTGTCATGGCCCATAATTCACTGCGGCATCACAGTACCTTGCTGGCTGATTGGCTAAGCATGCACTATGACCCGCATGCTTTGGCCAATCACAGCATGGAAAAAAAAGAGGCATAATTGGCTAAAGCCAGGGTGGCTTTGGCCAATTATGTCTCGGGGGGTTTAGTACACGCCCCACACTATATAAGGCCACCTCCATGGCGGCCTTGTGTAGTGTGTTGCTGTGGTTAAAGACAGATAGAGAGAGAGAGTGTCATTTATTTTGAGTTAGATAGAGCAGGCAGGCAGGTGAGTCAGTTACAGTGTGTAGAGGATATATGTGCATCCCAGGTGTTGTACATATATTTATACACTGTATTGAGTTTGGATAGATCCGTTCCTGTATGCCCTTCCTAATATACTGACAGGCAGACAGGTGATTGTGCTAGCTGCAGTATTCTCACTTGGTGTACTGTGTCCTCTGCACAGTGTGCACCTAAAGCTACGTGAATACATTTGCTGGTGTTCTCATATTAATACCACAGGCAGTGATCAGTATTGAGCCGCAACATGCCGAACACTTGGTAGAGTGGATAACCAAGCTGTCGTCCTCCTCTCTCACCCAGGCTCAGGGTACTTTGTTTGGCAAAGCAGCTGCCAATGCAGACTCTTCCCTCTGCTCAATGGCATCAGTCACTCCTTCCCTAGCCCCACCATGTCCTCCTGAGGAGTCCCCCGAACTCTTCGACCACAGTGTTGGGTACATGCTGCAGGAGGATGTGCAGCGTTTTGAAGGCTCTGATGATGGTACACACAGCTAGAGGAAGGCAGTAACGTGAGCCCAGAGAGAGGGGGTGCCCAAGAAGGACAGCAATCTGGCAGTCATGTTCCCCCAGCTGCAGCATACTGCCAGGTTTTCTACAGTGATGAGGAGGGAGGGGATGATGGGGTCACTGACTCCACGTGGGTGCCTGAGAGGAGAAGGAGGAGGCACATCTCCAATAAGGCAGGATGCCCTCCAGGGGCCAGCTTAAGGCCAGCACACCGACTGCATCACAACAGAGTTCCGCATGTGCAGGGCACTGCTGTCTCTGCGTTATTCCAAAAGTTCTTTGGTGTTGGCCTTTTTTGAGACGAGTGCTTTAGATTGCACCGCTGCTATTTGCAACATGTCGCAAGCGTATCTCGCGTGGCCAAAACATCACCCGCTTGGGCACCACATACTTGACCAAACATATGTCGACCTGCCATGCAGTTCATTGGCAAGCGTACCTCAAAGACCCTCACCAAAGAACAAAGCGGACCTCTCTTTACTCCTCATCAGCTGAGATCTCCAACCCCACTATACCTTCAGTCCTCTCTGAAGCCTGCACTGATAGGACTGAAGGTGTAGAATTTGGTGTGTCACAGCCAAGTACTTGCGGGAAATCTACTATCGGTACACCAATGTCAGATTGTGCCAAGCAAATTTCCCTACCCCAGCTGCTGCAGCGCCAAAAGAAGTTCTCTCCCAGACATCCACATGCCCATCGGTTGAATGCTAGCTTCGCTAAATTGCTAGCACTTTGACTGCTGCCTTTTCAGTTGGTAGACTCTGCCCCCTTCCGTGAATTTGTGGAATGTGTGGTACCTCAGTGGCAGGTTCCCAAACGCCACTTTTTCTCACGGAAGGCGATTCCGGCTCTCTACCGGCATGTGGAAGGCAATGTCCATGCCTCGCTGGACAGGGCGGTCAGTGGCAAGGTGCATATAACCGCTGACTAATGGTCCAGCAGGCATAGACAGGGACGTTGCCTATCTTCCATGGCGCATTGGGTGACTCTGCTGGCAGCTGGGAAGGATGCAGGACAATGCACAGTAGTGTTGGAGGTTGTTCCACCACCACGCCTCCAAAATGCTCCTACTGGTGATTTGTGACACACCTTTCTCCTCCACCCCCTCCTCTTCTTCATCTGTGGCCTCTTCCCTTTTCCTGTGCCGATTTGTCCTCGGAACCAGCGGTGCTCCGTAGGCGTTCATGGGGCTACGCAGGCAAAAAGATGCCATGCGGTGCTTGAGCTGGTGTGCTTGGGGGACAGGAGCCACACTGTGGCAGAGGTTGTGTCAGCTCTGCAGGGGCAGACTCAGAGGTGGTTGACACCATGCCAGCTTAAGACAGGAATGGTGGTTTGCGACAATGGCACCAACCTCCTCTCTGCCCTCTGACAGGGACAACTGACCCATGTGCCCAGTTTTGCTTATGTCCTTAACTTGGTGGCGCAACGGTTCTTGGGCAGGTACCCAGGCTTACAGGATGTCCTGAAGCAGACCAGGAAAGTCTGTGTGCATTTCCGACGGTCATATAATGCCAGTGCTCAGCTAGCTGACCTCCAAAAGGAATACAACTTGCCCAAGAACTGCCTAATCTGTGACCTGCCCACCAGGTGGAACTCTACGTTGGCCAGAGGACTCCACACCGAATGCCTCAGCAAACCTACGCTGTATGGCCTCTCTGATCCTGCAAAGCCTGTGGAATGATCCTCATATTCGTGCTATCAAGGAGAGGGATCATTACTGGCTGGCAACCCTTCTTGATCCACGTTACAAGGGTAAGGTTGCGGACCTTATCTTGCCGGCGCAGAAGATGAAACATCTTTGGGAGGCCTTGCAGAAAGGTCTGTGCAACGCGTTCCCAGAGACTGGGAGGTTACAAAATCCTGGTTCTGGACAACGTGTTGCTAAAGCTTTGGTTAGTCAAAAAAAGGAGCGGTGGAGAAGGTGGCCGTCTGACTGATGCGTTCCGACAATTTTTTAGTCCGCAGCCCCAAGGTATGACCGGTTCCAGCAACCATCACCATCGTCTGTTTTACATGGTGCTGGAATACCTAGGGGCAAGATCAGACTTGGATACCTTTCCCACCGAAAATCCTCTGGGTCTTGAGGATGGATCACTGGCCAGAGCTTGCACAGTATGCAATTGAGCTACTGGCCTGTCCTGCATCCAGCGTTCTTTCGGAACGCACATTCAGTGATGCTGGAGGCTTTGTAACCGATCACAGGGTGCGCCTCTCCACTGACTCCGTTGATCGACTGACCTTCATAACAATGAATCAGGCTTTGATCACCACCAGCTACCAAGCACCTGATGCTGATGTAGCTGAATATTTTTTTTGAAATTGTCAGATCCCTTCAAGACTGCCTGTCCTGTCATGCTGAGTGACTATCCTGTCATGCTGAGTGACTATCCTGTCATGCTGAGTGACTATCCTTTTCCTCCTCAATGATCATGCTAATAGCTTGTAGGAAATTTTTTGGTTCTGGGCACCGCCACCAATGGCTAAGGCCCAATTTTTCTGCCCCTGTTTAACAGGGGCATGTAATTACAATTTTTGATCTATTATTTCACAGCAGGGCCCATTCCTGCGCCCTCCAAGAGTAACTGTGAGGACTTAGTGTTGTGGCACCAGCACCAAAGGCCCAATTTGTCTACAACTGTTCAACAATGGCATGTAATTACAAATCTTGATATAATAGTTCACAGCAGGGCGTTCCAGCGCCCACGAAGACTAATGCCCTGTACACACGATCGGTTCATCCGATGAAAACGGACTGATGGATTTTTTCATCAGGTATCCGATGAAGCTGACTTTCATCAGTCGTACCTACACACCATCAGTTAAAAAAAACGATCGTGTCAGAACCCGGTGACATAAAACACGACGTGCTGAGAAAAATGAAGTTCAATGCTTCCAAGCATGCATCAACTTGATTCTGAGCATGCGTGGATTTTTAACCGATGGACGTGCCCACAGACGATCGTTTTTTTCGATCGTTTTTTTAACCATCAGATAATTTTAAAACAAGTTCCTAGTTTTTCCACTGATGGATAAAAAACCGATGGGGCCCACACACGATCGGTTTGTCTGAAAACGGTCCGTTTTCATCAGACGAACCGATCGTGTGTACGCTGCATTACTGTAAGGGGTTGCAGTGTTGTGCCAACACCTAGGGCCCAAATTTCTGCAGAGTATATACGGCAGGCCCCTACTTTCAAACATCCAACTTACAAACGACTCCTACTTGCAAACAGAAGGAGACAACAGGAAGTGAGAGGAAATCTACCCCTAGGAAGGGAAATTCTCTTCTGTAAGAGGGGTCTTCTGTCCACTGATGTTTTATCACCAATCCTTGTTTCACAAAAAAAAAAAAAACATTTTCAAAAAAACATTTGTCATTGGGACAGAAAGTGAGGTGCAATCTTCTGAACAGATGCGTACAGACAGCAAAACAAATGTTTACAGGGGTGATAACCCTTCTCTGTTTTCCAAAAATCTTAAAAATAGATTTTTTTGGCTGGAGCTACACTTCAAAAAAGTACCAGTTCAAAATTACAAACAGATTCTACTTAACAACAAAAAGTCCCTGTCTTGTTTGCACCACCTGTATACTGCTGTTCAAAGTATATAGGGCCAAAGGGGCTGGTAATGACCTGGGGGGAGGGGGGCAAACCCATGGTATTGTTCTCAATGATTTGCATCCATATTACAGGGACTAGACATTACATTAAAGCCGCAAGCAGTTTTAAATGACTTTTTTCCTATATAAATGTCATTTTGTGCAGGGACAGTTCTAAACACGTGCCACTTCACAGGCATACTATAGACACCCAGCAGGTAACTGTAGCTCCCCAGTGCCGGCAACACTCATGCAGCCCCAGACCATGACACTCCCACCACCATGCTTGACTATAGGTAAGACACACTTGTCTTTATACTCCTTACCTTGTTGCGGCCACTCACGCTTTACACCATCTGAACCAAGTAAGTTTATCTTGGTCTCATCAGACCACATAATATGGTTCTAGTAGTCCATGTTCTTAGTCTGCTTGTCTTCAGAAAACTGTGGTCTTTCTTGTGCATCATCTTTAAGAGACTTCCTTCTGGGACGACCATGCAGACCAATTTGATGCAGTGTGCGGTGTATGGTCTGAGCACCGACAGGCTGACCCCCCACCCCTTCAACCTCTGCAGCAATGCTAACAGCACTAATACATATATTTCCCAAAGACTCCTTCTGGATATGACACTGAGCGTGTGCACTCAAATTCCTTGGTCAACCATGGTATGGTCTTGGCCACTGTGCTGCAGCTCAGTTTTGGGGTCTTGGCAATCTTCTTATAGCCTAGGCCATCTTTAGGTAAAGCAACAAATCAGATTCTCAATTCTTTGCCATGAGGTGCAATGTTGAATTTCCAGTGACCAGTATGAGAGAGTGAGAGCCATAACACCAAATTTAACACACCTACTCCCCATTTACATTTGAGACCTTGTAACACAAACAAGTCACATGACATCGTGGAGGGAAAATGGCTAATTGGGCCCAATTTGGAAATTTTCACTTTTGTTGCCACCAGTTTAGTCATTAATGGTTGTGTTGAGTTTTTTTTTTTTGAGGGGCCCGCAAATTTACACTGTTATACAAGCTGTACACTACTAGGAAAGGGTCACTTTTTCAGGGTTGTCACTTAAAAAGATATACAATATTTATAAAAATGTGAGGGGTATACTCACTTTTGTGAGATACTGTATGTAAGGGTTTACAGTTTCGTTTTTTTAGGGGCTCATCTGAAGTGGAAGCTGCATTTGGTTTGATTGATGCAGGGGGTTCTAATATATAGGGCTTTTGATTTTAATAGGGTTATCTTATAATTACATAGGGCCATGTACATTTCCTGTTCACTTAGGACAGATATACACACACCGACTGACCACTTTATTAGGTACACCTTGCTGGTATTAGTACCAACTTTTGCCTTCAGAACTGCTTTAATTCTTTGTGACATAGATTCAACAAGGTGTTGGAAACATTCCTCAGAGATTTTGGTAATTATTGACATGATAGCATCACAGAGTTGCTGCAGATTTGTCAGCTGCAAATCCATGATGTGAATCTCCCATTCCACTACATCCCAAATGTGCTCTATTGGATTGAGATCTGGTGACTGTGGAGGCCATTGGAGTACAGTGAACTCCTTGTCATGCTCAAGAAACCAGTTTGAAATGATTTTAGCTTTGTGATATGGTGCATTATCCTGTTGGAAGTAGCCATCAGAAGATGGGTACACTGTAGCCATAAAGGGATGGACATGGTCAGCAACAATATTAAGGTAGGCCGTGAAGCAGGTAATACCGCCACCCAGGTGTACTTCAGGTAGATGCAGGATAATTTTCAGTGACCACCGGAATTCCGTGAGAAATCAAAATTGGACACAAGGAGACATTTGAGTGTTCATTAGATCTCTTAAGTTTATTCACTCCCAGAGTGGCTTATATGCAAAAGAAAGATAGGAGGGGCTGTGTATTAATGAATATGTCTCTAAATATTATACAAACTCAGTATATTCTTATGATTTAATCTTGCTGAATTTAGTTTAACAAGGGCTACAAGATGACTTTGCTTATACAATCAGGCTGCTCCATGAATAGGCTTAACCACAATGACTAGCAGTAGCAGGGTGTGTCTATGCAAACTGTTAGTTAAACTAAGTATGTCAAAACACATATTGAAAAGTTCATTTCTACTTAAAAATGGAGTCAGTTATTTTATACATTCTATTACAGGCGGTAGTTTTTAAAACGATGCTCAGTTGGTTCTAAGGGGCCCAAAGTGTGCCAAGAAAATATCTCCCACACCATTACACCACCATCACCAGCCTGAATCGTTGATACAAGGCAGGATGAATCAATGCTTTCATGTTTACGCCAAATTCTGACCCTTCCATCTGAATGTTGCAGCTGAAATGGAGACTCAATTTGTGTTACCAAGCAATTGAACTGTACCTAATAAAGTGGCCAGTGAGTGTGTATAAAAATGAGTCATCGGCATAAGCTGATGGTTTATGTTGGGCTTTCCCTATTTCTAGGCCGGAAACATCCAGATTGGGTATAATGGGCCAAATCCACAAAGACCCGGCGTAACGGCGAAATTCTAATTTAAGTTACACTGCCTTAAAATTTCTACCCAAGTGCCCGATCCACAAAGCACTTACCTAGAAATTTCTGGCCGTGTAACTTAAATTCCGCCGGCGCAAGGCGTTCCTCATTTCATGGGGGCGATTCCCATTTAAATGAGGCGCGCTCCCACGCTGGCCGTACTGCGCATGCTCGTGACGTCATTTTCCCGACGTGCATAGTGCGAAATTACGTTACGCCGGGCTTTGTGGATTGCGACGGGTCAATAAAGTTGCGTCGGGGAAAAAAAAAAGATACGGCTCGGAAAAAAAAAATCAAATTCGAAAAAAACGCGTCGCTAGACAGAAGGGTCTGCTTTTACATGGTGTACTAACTTTACACCATGTAAAAGCAGCCCTAATTTTGCGTATGCATCTTAATACTTACGGAGAAAAAACGAAGCAGAAAAGCTTCGTGGATCTCCGTAAGTGCTAATTTGCATACCCGAGGCGGCATTTCGACACGAAATGCCCCCAGCGGCGGATGCGGTACTGCATCCTAAGATCCGGCAGTGTAATTCAATTACACATGCCGGATCTTCTCCCTAACTATGGAAAACTGATTCTGTGGATCAGTTCCATAGTTAGGACCAGGGATACGATGGAGTAACAGCAGTTACTCCGTCATATCTCTTTTGAGGATTTGGCCCTATGTGTCTCAACAGAGGTTTTAGTGTTAAAACATAAATCAGGGGAGAGAGAATACCCTAGTGCCTACCATTGGATAGTGTAAAGTTTTGAGAAATTGCTTCATTAAAGAGCAGGTTCACTCTTTAAAAAAACAAAAACAAATTTTCCAGCAGAACTTGGCACCTGCCCACACTGCAAAAAGTACCAATACCTAGTTTAATGGTCATGGTATCGCTGTGCTTGATTGGCCAGCATACTCACCTGACCTAGACCTCATAGAGAATCTGTGGGGTATTGCCAGGAGGAAGATGGGGAGACACCAGACCCAACAATGCAGATGAGCTGAATGCCACTATCCAAGCAACCTGGGAATCCACAACACCTCAGCAGTGCCACAGGCTAATTGCCTCCATGCCACGCTGCAGTGATGCAGTAATTCATGCAAAAAGAGCCCCCAAGTAGTGTAAGTATTGAGTGCATACTATACTGTACATTGATATCCTTTTCAGTAAGCCAACATTTCTGTAATAAAAATACTTGTTTACGTAATAATCGAAGTTTCTGAGATACAGAATTTGGGGTTTTCACTTCTGAAAGCCATAATCCCCAAATTTAAAAATAATTCTATCACTGTTTGATACGCATCTATATAAAATGAGTTTCACTTTTTGAATTGAATTATTGAAAAAAGGTAACTTTTTGATGATATTCTAAATTTATGAGATGCACCTGTACAGTAGCTAGAGTCCTAAAGAGCAGAATGGTCACTCCTTGAGACTTTGAATTGTTGCAGTAACTGTGATAAGAATTGGAATATCTGTAGTTGAGGAACCGGGGGGTAGTTGGTGTTGCAGTAATGTATCGCTTGGATAAATGCTACCTTTGACCTCATCCCCCATAGTTCTCTAAGCACTTGTGTCCTTTTTTCCAAGATATTAAAGCCCTAAAAATTAAGGGGCACAAGGTGGCCCTGCTCTTTTCCAGGGGAATTCTTATTGTAGGATAACAGTCTCTGCCTGGCAATGGTGGATCTCATCGCCTGGAATATTCA
Source organism: Rana temporaria (assembly GCF_905171775.1). Lineage (NCBI taxonomy): Eukaryota > Metazoa > Chordata > Amphibia > Anura > Ranidae > Rana > Rana temporaria. The sequence goes on from NC_053491.1 coordinate 159,952,883, forward strand.
TGGCTTGGTCCTGGGGTCTTCTTCACCTTTGTGAAACTTCATTCTTCCTGCCATCAAATTCACATTTTGTGTTACAGAAGCTGTCCAACCATTTTTTTTTTTCCTTTTTCCTTTCCATCATCGGATGAGAATTGAACAGTTCTCTATGAGATGTTTCTAGGCCTTGGTGATGATGTTTGTTCTCTAAGGTTCTCTATGCGATTTCTTCATACATTTAGGCCAATATGTATTCTGCTACATATTTTTGGTAAAAGAAAATCCCAATATCCGCATATTGATTGGTTTTGTGAAAAAGTTATACAGCGTCTACAAACTATGGGATATTATAAATGTTTTTACTAGTACTGGCGGCGTTCAGCAACCTATAGCAGGACTGCGATATTGCGGTCCTGCTATAGGTTTTTTTTTTTTAGCCATGTTGACAGATTACTGTGAAAGCTTTGTTACCGATGTTGATCACTGTAACAGATGTGGCAGATGATCATTGACAGATGTTTGCAGATGTGCACTGGGACAGATATGGCAGATCACGGACAGATGTGTGCAGATGTATAATGGGACAGATGTGTGACAGGTGTTTTTATTGTGTGGGAACACTGACAGGACACTGTGTGGGTACGCTGTTTTAGAGACACTAGCTGGGTGATCAGTGTGTAAAAAGTTGTAAACAAACAACTCCTAAACGCTGATCCCCCGGCTCACAGCACAGATCCACTCTCTCTGACAGGCTCTGTGTGAGGAGAAGAAGAGCCAATCACCTGGCAACGGCTCTCTGTTTACATTGCATGATGGCTGTAATTGGACACAGCTTTAATGTTATCAGGAGGGCCAATTACAGAGCCCTCCTGTGGATCCGAGATGCCGCGTGTCTGCAGCTGTGTGATCCTGCTCCTTCTGAGGGATGTTCAGGAACGTCCACTCAGGACGAAAACGCCCACCCCGACCGGTTATATACAGTGGCCAGAGGTTAAACACATTTAAGCATATTGAAACCTAACTGCAGCTAAAACTTTATAAGGAGCTACAGCAAACATTTTTCTTAACTTTTGGGATAAAGGTTTTATATGCAGTAAGTGAATAAAAGTTGATCATTGTAAGCACCCCTGTCAGCCGTAAATGGTTTGTCTTAACCCTGTAGTGCTACCTGTAGTGAACAACTTATTCTGTTGTAAAACAGACATAATGGCCAGATCACCGGGTTAAACTAAAGGAAATAAAACCTAAAGAACCAAATGCAACCAACACCTATAAGAATTTGTAAGCTGCAATATAATGTTTTCTTTCAAGTTTATTACCGCTTTAAAGCTGCACTCCAGTCCACCATAAAATCTCACTAATTTAAAATCCAGATGAAGGTTTAAAGTGGTTCTAAAGATTTTATTTTTTAACCTTCATGCATGCTCTGCATTTAAGGTAAAAAAACTTCCACTGCGTTTTCCCCTCCCAAACACTTACCTGACTCCTGTATCGATCCAGTGCTGTGCTTGGTCTTCTCTCCCTCCCTTTCCTCTCTAACAAGCTTTTCTGAGAACAGTGGGAGCCATTGGCTTCTGATGCTGTCAGTCAAATCAAGTAAACTGAGTGGGGGACGGGGCCCAGCCACGCTGTGTGTCTATGGACACACACAGCCAAGCTCAGGAGCGAGCCTGCATGTTGACAGAGAAGTTGAGGAGCTGATATTGCTGGTGTGGGACCCCAGAAAAGGAGTTAAGAGGTGGCTCTGGAAAATACTGTTGAAAAGAGTAGGTAAGTATAAGCCTGTTTTATTTTAATTAAAAATAAAATGATTTAATGATCTCTTTATTAACTAGTGTACCAAAAACAAAGTACTGGTCCATGCTCAGTATCAGATATCCTGGAACTAGTGATTAAAAAGTAAATATTTTGCCAACAATAATATACTGAGACTTTTTTGTAATATTGCCACTCATCATTAAAGTGGTTGTAAACCCTTACATATACCCAGTGAAAGGACTATTCTCAGGGGATATACGAAAATTAAACAAATCCTTCTACATAAGTTGATTCTGTCTGAAATCTTCTTTTCTCTACATCCATTTTTATTTTTATTTTTTTTTAAAGTCCGGGCGGACGAAACAACCGCTTGGGGGCGGTAATGAAGGGCCCCTGCCTACGGAATGGCTCCTTACCTTTACCAGATTGTGGGAGCAGAGTGCTCTTACCTCCTGTGGCATCCTTTATGATGTTATCTAGAGAAGCCCCAAAAAGCCTTTCACCCTTAAAGGGTAAGTCCACCAAGGCCTTCTTAGAAGACTGGTCCGCAGACCAACACTTCAGCCAGACAAGGCGGCGCAACACCACCGCGTAGGCCGAGGCCCTGGAGAGCAAGGGAAGTGTATCCAGGGCTGACTCACAGACAAATTTTAGGCCCTGCACCAACTGGTCAACCAGCGCCACACAGTCCGGAGGGGCTTGATGCTCCTCCAACTCCTGAAGCAACAACATTGCCTGTTCAGTAAGAGTCTGTGACACTAGAGCCTCGGCCAAGACCGGTCTCACCGCCGACCCCACCACTGTGAACATGGAGCGGGCCACAGCCTTAGCTCTCCTATCTGTGGGGTCCTTGAAAGCGGGAGCCCCCTCCATAGGCAACGTGGTAGCTTTTTTCAGCCTGGACACATGGGGGTCCACTGACGGAGGAGAGGTCCACTTTTTCAGGAAGTCCTCCTCAAAAGCATAACAGACCGCAAAGCATTTTGGAACAGAAAAAAAAAACGTTTGCGGCCGATCCATTTCCTTGTACACAATTTTTTTCAGATAAGGAACACAAGGAAACACTTTTTTGCAGTGAGGGCCGGCTTACGGAACCCAAAAGGGACCGACATCTCTGTCTCCGCCGAATCTTAAATTTTCTGAGTATCCCGCAGTGATAAGAGCTTCCACTAGCGCCCTATCATGCGCTGACCCTGATGCAGAGTCATCGTCTCTGTCCGCGTGGACTAGGCCTGCATCCTCTGACACCTCGGAACCAGGGCCGGGAGCAGTAGCTGGTGCCTGATTCCGTGTCGGAGGCATCCCCAGAAGAAGGAGGGTGCGCTTTTTACCCCCCCCTCTGGCCACATGCCGCTTCAATCGTGGCAACAAACGCCTCTAGGACTGCCGTCATAGCATCCACGAGGCCGCAGGTACAAGGGCACTAAGGGTTAACTCTGGCATGTCTGGGGGAGAAGCATCCTGTTCGGACGCCATGCTGACCCACCCTTTTGCCACCCTTGGAATGCAAGGCAAGACCCACAGGCCACCCTCCAGGCCGCAGCAGAGGACAGGGGACCCCCCAGAGGACTCACCACCCGACCAGGCCTGTACTACTGCTGTCTGCCCCAGAGCGCTGCTCTGTGCTGTGCCGTCCCTCAGGAAGTGTGCTGCAGCCGTTCGGACGATTGTTTAGTCACTTGAGGCAAAAAACCTTTCCAAAATAGCCGCCGACATGCAAAAAGAGCATGTGGGCTACAAGGCAATGGCCGCCGATCTCCAATAAAGGCGCCCAGCGCCGGAAAAATGGCGGCCGCGATTGCAATAAAAAAACACAGCAGTAAAACCCGGGACCCCCGGGCAGGCCCCCCCCCACACACACACGGCAGCAAAACGGCACCACCTAAGCAGACACAGCCCCCAGCCACCGGATGGAGCCCCCCAGGCGGACCCCCCACCTCACGGCCGACCCCGCCACCCAGAGCGTGGGGAAAGGAGGGAATGGAAGGGAGAGAGGAAAGCAGGACGGACCCCCAATTGACCTCCCCAAGATTGCACCAGCCGCACCACCCTGCCAAAGCAAGGGGACTGCTATTTACCCATCCTGCGACCACCGGCTGGAGGCATCCCGGACAGAACCAACGTCCACTCAGTTACTGCATGACTGTCGTCCTGGCACACTGTGACACGGACATAGAGCCCGGTCATATGCGTGTCCTGGAGCGTATAGCTCACCGGCCACCCCTGGAGCAAAGGAGCATGTCGTTGACGGCCCAGCACGTAGCTAAAGGCACACGCTCGATGGCCGAATTTGGGGGTACTACAAGGATCGAGCATCCAGCCTGTCACCCAGTCGGCAGTTGATTGTAGATCTCAGGATCCAAAAATGCAGGTAAACAAAAAAGAAAAGCAAGAAAATTGCAAAAAAATCCCCAGAGCACATGGGCCCAGAGGAGCCATGTAATTCTTCTTGCTAGGCAGAAAAAAACTGAGGCTGCAGAGCAGAACGTGGGGGATGTACCCGGGGGAACCACCCCCTGGGAGGTACTGTACTGCAGTGTTTCTCAACTCCAGTCCTCAAGGCACCCCAACAGGTCATGTTTTCAGGCTTTCCATTATTTTGCACAGGTGATTCGATCAGTTTCACTGCCTTAGTAATTACCACAGCTGTTTCAATTGAGGGAAATCCTGAAAACATGACCTGTTGGTGCGCCTTGAGGACTGGAGTTGAGAAACACTGCTGTACTGTGTGGAGTGTTTAACACTTAACATGTTGTTTTTCTGCCTAGTCAATCTCCTTGAAAAGAGGATAATACCCTAAGGTCAGTATGCTGCTGTGTCCGTCCATGAACTCAGAGAAATGGATTTTACTGTGGGTACAAAAATCCTATTTTTGCAGGTTTAAAAATCAAAATGCCATATTTTTTTCTATTTCCAGTAGTAGTGAAACAAGGTTTTCATTCTGCAATATTCCCTGATGTTGTCTTTCAGGTTTAATGATGCCCAGTGCTTTTCAGCCCAAAAAACTGTATTGGTATTGTGACTACAGGGCATTATGGACCCACCCCCCTACTACATTCTGAGCTTGCTGATAACCTGAGGGGGAAGTCCAATGATGAGCTTTAGGTTGACCAGTATATGACCAGTTATAGTATAACCCAAACGCAAAGCTTTCTGTATTTATTTTCCTTCTGTTCTCTTCAATAGACACCTCAGAACTTCATACAAAATGCATTAATTATTTATCTTTTATTGAATTAAATCAACTTGTTTTATTTACTTAGAAATAGTTCAACTAATTTTTGTGACTTGTTCGTAATATCCAAAAGTAAAGCTCGGTGGAACTGACAAAACAGACAGGCAAGAATATTGAGCCCGCCTATTTATATCATAATAGGTTTCTATAATGCTGAACTCCAGGCATGTATAAAATCCACAAATTAATGGTCTTTATTAACAGGCTTTGGGCTTGTATCAATAGTATTGGTTTGACACTTCTGATTTTATTAAAAATTCAGTGACAGGTGCATTAACCCACATCAGGGTCGAAACTAGGGGGGCTCCTGCCTCGGGTGATGCATCTAGGGGGGTGTACTTGGAATCGCTGCTCTAATCATGTGTGATTGACAGATTAGTCCTGCCCAGTGCCCAAACAGTCTTTTCTGTGTGAGGCATCCCAAAGAAGAGGAGGCTTCAAAGAAGGCCCTGGACTGGGGGGGGGGGCGCAGAGGAGGTCCTGGACTGGGTGGTGCAGTGAAAGCCCTGAGATGGGGGTGCTAAGGAGGCCCCGGACTGGGAGGACGGAAGGGGTTAGAGGAGGCCCTGGGCAGATGGGGATGTGGAGGAGGCCCTGGGTTGGGGGGTATAGAGGAGGCCCTGACCTGGGGGGCATAAAGGAGACCCTGGACTGGGGGGTGCAGTGAAAGCCCTGAGATGGGGGTGCAAAAGAGTGCCCCGGACTGGGAGGAGGGGAGGGGTTAGAGGAGGCCCTGGGCTGATGGGGATGCAGAGGAGGTCCCCGGCTGGGGGGGGGGGGGTTGCAGAGGAGGCCCTAACCTGAGTGGGGGAGTGCAGAGGAAGCTGCTCTAATCAAGTGTAATTGACAGACGGGTCTCCCTCCTAGTCCTGCCCTGAACTGGGAGGGGAGTGCACCGGAGGACTGGGGGTGTAGAAGGTTCCCTGTACTTGAAAAGTGGGGTTGATAAAGGACCTGGATTCAGAAAGCAGGGTGTAGAGGAGGCTCTTAAGTTGGGGTGGGCTATAAATGAGGCCTTGGACTGGGAGAGGAGTGCAGAGGAGGCCATTGACTAGGAAATGGTGGTTAGTGTGGCAAAGGCCCCTGGATAGGGGGGGTACAAGGGAGATGCTGTACTAGGTGAGGGGGTGCCTGGAGGTCCCAGATGAGGAGAGGGGGTGTCTGGAGGCCCTGGGCTAGGGCAGAAGGTGTCTGGAGGCCCTGGACTATGAGAGGGGGATCGTCAAGTCCCTCTGGACCAGGAAAGAGGGTGTCTGTAGGACCTTCCAGCTTCAGGGTGAAAGCCTGGATTAAGGAAGAGCCTGCCTGAGCCCCGGAATGTGAGTTCACATCATAAACGGGGACATTTATCAATTGTTGAAAGTAATGCCAAACAGGAGCAGAGAGACAGGTTGTGTGATATTTACTGGCTAATGTATGTAGGCATAGGCCATGCCCCCTACCACACCCCTTTAAAGCAGAATTATCCCCCAAAAAAGTTCATTAAATCCACAAGGACTTTTTTTTTTACCACACCTATTCCTTTATATTAGCTTTTACAATTTACAAATGCAACAATTTAGAAATCAGATCAAAGGTTTAGCACTGGGAAACCCTTTTTGAATCTATATTTAATCTTGAAACTATATTGATCAGACCAAAATGAGGGACAAATGAGGAAAGAGGGACTTTGTTCCAAATCAGGGACAGTCCCTTCAAATCAGGGACAGTTGGGAGCTATGCATGTTAATTGTTTAGAAAAAAAAGACGTCAAAATAACTTTAAGGGTAACTGTAGCAACGTTTTATTTTAAAATGAGTATATTGAGGTTTGTACTGTCTGCTACATATTTTTGGCGCAGTCATTAAAACATATGGCCTTCAAGCCCCTCTCTCACTGTTGATGCAATCTGACCAAGTGCAGCTGTCCATGGATGGACACATCAGCAATCTTGACAGTAGGGTATTGACCTTCTGTTAGAAGAAGACTAGGCAGAAAAAGATGTTAAAGTCAGGGCCGCCATCAGGAATTACACAGCCCCTTACACAGCTTCAGGCATGGGCCCCCTGGAGCAGAGAAGCGGGGGGGGGGGTGCTGCCGTGAATTGAGAAGCGGGGGGGGCTTTATAAAAAAAGGGAGGTAGCCATCCGGGGGCCCTGGGGATCTATGGGCCCTTTTTTTTTTTTTTTAAAGAAATTACAAAAAAAGGGGGGTTGCCATCTGGGACCTTTTAATAATTAAAAAAAAACCTCTGGGCCCTTTAATAAAACATTTATAAAAACAATATATAAAAAATAAACATTTATAAAAAAAAACAGGGGGTTGCCATCCAGGGCCCTGGGGACCTCTGGGCCCTTAAAACATATATATATATATATATATATATATATATATATATATATATATATATATATATATATATATATATATATATATATATATATATATACAAAAATAAAAAAATTAACATTTATAAAAAAAAGGGTGTTTGCCACATGGGGCCCTGGGGACCTCTGAGCCCTTTAATAAAAAAAAAAATATATATATATAGGGGGTTGCCATCCAGGGCCCTTTTAATAATAATAATAAATAAATTTTATATATATATATATATATATATATATATATATATATATATATATATATATATATATATATATAATTTTTTTTTTTTTATATAAAAAAAAGGGGGGTTGTCATCCGGGGCCCTGGGGATCCCTGGGGACCTCCGGACCCCTAAACCAAAAAAAATTGACCCTTTAATAAAAAATTGAATAAAAATATATAAAAAAATATATTTTTTGTAAAAATAAAAAGGGGGGTTGCCATCTGGGGCCGGGGAGCCTCCGGGCTCCTGGGGACCTCCGGACCTCTAAAAAAAATTGGCCCTTTTGTTTGTGCCTGTGTTTTTTTTCTTTACATGCAGCCATTTTGGCGTAGCCTGTCGCTGTTTTGGCCTCTGTTCTGCTCGGCGGCCATTTTTTTTGAAGCCGTGCGCCTTTTCTTACAGGGCGGCAATTTTGTGATTGATTTTGGCTGCTAGGGTTCTTACGGCGCGAACATCCTGGATACACTGCAGAGACACAGTGTAACACGGGCAGCTGTACAGGGAGCACCTCTGGCGGGAGAGGTGGACACCAGCAGTGCGGTATCTGTTTTTCAGGTAGTGAGTCCTCTGGGCACACTATAGAGAAAGGTATCAGGCCCTGGAGGGTGGGCTGTGCACCTTGCTTCACATCCCTGGGGGTGTCGGCATGGAGTTGGAAGCGAACGCCTCTTTCCCAGTCATACCTGTAACGGCACTGGTGAACGGGAGTGAACCACAACTGCGGATATCAAGGATTTCAATGCACTTCTCTATGTGAGAATTCAGTATTGGACCCCAGGCATCACTCCACACAAACAGGAGTTTGGGGGTTCTCTACATCTTCTCTCTCACACACAAAGAAAGGTGTTGAGCTACTAAGCTTGGACGTATTACAACATGCGACCAGAGCTTTGTGTTTAAAATTATAGCAAACACTTGTAGATTCCAATGCACAACTGTATGCAAGTGATTATCAGTTAAACATAGCGTTGTGCATTAGGCCACTAAGGGAGAAGGCATGAGATACGTCAGCCCTTAGCATTGAAAAGTTTAGGCGAGGCCCATAAGCAAATAACACTTATGTCAAGTACGTAGTAAATAGGAGTTGTAGAGACAACTAATAGTTGCATATGAGAGGCGAATATAGCTCAGGTAATTTGAGAGTAGATGTCTCTTAAAGATATTCCTTAGCAACAGCTAAAGACAGACCAGCCAGTCCCAAGAAGTATGTTAATAATTAGCAAGCCAAAATAATTAAAATAATTCTTTAGGGGCAATTATATGTAGCATGTTTTCCTGTAGAACTACAAGTTAACGAATTGCTACTTATACGTTTTGTAGGGTGGAATGGCTGCAGTAGGTTGGTAGCAGGCCTGGGATTCTGTAGTATAGGGTGTCCTGTAGGAAGATCTCTTTAGGGTGTCCCAGCAATGGCAATCTGGATTTGCTTGGTTCAGGCAGACATCCAGGGTTAAGGATTGCTGATACCTGTAGTTTATGACAGGCATCCAGGATGGCATAGGTTGCAGGCTGAGGATTCGTTAGCCAAGCCGGCTACGGCCAACAATAATGGATGTAAGGTAATTGCCTTTATAGGCAGGAGACAGGTGGAAGGCAGGTGTGCTGAATCCAGCGCCGAGTGCGCTCGGCACTTCCGCGTTCCAAGCTGGAACGCATTTCGCTCTGAGCGATGACGTCATTGTGTGGTCGCCGTAATGCGTTCCAGCGTGGAACGCATTACAAGCAACAGTCGAGGAGTGGCTGTTACAATACCTGAGTTGGCAACTGGTGCCCCTGCACCTGCTGGTTCTGTGGATGCTATGTTGGTGATCCTGGAGGCCTTTGTTGACAGCGTAGAAGCGGCGCGTGGGCGACGGGGGTAAAAAACGCCCCTTTCCATGCCACCTATCGGGGACAACTCTGACACTGAATCGGGCCCAGCTGCAGTTCCCGGTTCTGATGTGTCAGAGGATGTGGACCTCGACTGTTCGGACAGTAAGGATGACTCCGGGTCAGCGCATGAGGGCACTTTTAGGAGCACTTATCACCGCAGTGCGGGATACTCTTAAGATGCAGGATACAGTGGAGGCGACGGAGCTGTCGGTTCCGTTCGGGTTCCATAAGCTGACCCGCGCCGCTAAGGTGTTTCCTTGTGTACCTTATCTGGATAAGCTTTTGTACAAGGAATGGAACAGGCCACAAAGGGTCTTTTCGGCCCCAAAATGTTTAGCGGTCCGTTACCCCCTTGAGGAGACTTTCCTGAAAAAATGGACTTCTCCCCCGATAGTGGACCTCCCTGTGTCCAAACTAAACAAGGTGACCGCGATTACGGTGGAAGGGGCTCCTGCTTTCAAGGGGTCAGCAGTGCGTCCTGCCGGGGCACTGGTGTCGCAGACGCATACAGAATGGGCAAAAATGTTGCACCAAGGGCTGAAGGAGTTCCAGACTCCTCCGGATTGTGTGAAACTGGCCGACCAGTTGGTCCAGGGCCTTAAGTTTGTTTGCGAGAAGGCCTTGGATACTATTCCCTTGCTGTCCAGGGCCTCGGTATATGCGGTTCTGTTGCACCGCCTGATCTTGCTAAAGTTTTGGTCCGCAGACCAGTCTTCTAAGAAAGCCCTGCTGGATTTACCTTTTAAGGGTGAGAGGCTTTTTGGAGCTTCTCTGGATGACATCAAGGATGGCACAGGAGGTAGAAGCACTCTGATTCCACAATCCAGGAAGGGTAAGGAGCCACGCCGTAGGCAAGGGCCCTCCTTCACCGTGCATAAGCGTTTTTTTCATTGGCCCGGTGCCGCGGGTAAAGGCTCCCAGGCCAAAAATATGCCTGCTGAAGGACAGAAGCGCCCCTGGTTTTGCAAGCCTGCGGACAAATCTGCGTCCGCATTACGGTCTGCCCCTGCCCGTCTTTCGGTTGGGGGTCGTCTTCGCGGCTCGGTGGATGTCCCTACTTTCCGACTGGTGGGTTTGCGAGGTAATTTCCTCAGGGTACAAGATAGAATTTCTCTCTTGCCCACCAAACAGATTTTTTCCCTCCAGCTTCCTCCAAATCGTGGGGTAGCCCTGTCTGAGGCAGTTCAGGACCTGCTGGGGCACAGGGGGATTGTGCCTGTACCTTTACAGGAACGGTTTCAGGGTTTTTACTCAAATCTGTTTGTAGTCCCGAAGGACAGGGTCCATCCAATCCTCGATCTCAAGGCCCTCATTTGTTTTGTAAAACTACAAAGGATTAGGATGGAATCAGTTTGCTCGGTAGTCGCTTCTCTCCATCTGGGGGATTTTCTGGCGTCCTTGGACATCAAGGACGCGTATCTACATGTCCCCATATGCTCCAAGCATCAGAGATTTCTGCGCTTTGCGGTCTTGGACAACCACCATCAATTTTTGGCCTGGCTTCGGCACCGATGGTGTTCACCAAGGTGCTTGCCCCAATTCTGGCCTTGCTGAGACAGCGTGGGATCGATATCGTGGGCTATCTGGACGATCTTCTTCTGAGAGCCACTTCAAGCTCAGAATTGGAGGAGGGAGTGTCTATAGCCTGTCAGACCCTCCGAGACTTTGGCTGGGTCCTGAACACTCAGAAGTCGGTGTTGGTACCGACTCAACACATTGAATACCTAGGATTGGTCCTGGATTTCTCGGCGAGAGTTTTTCTCCCTGTGGAAAAATTGCAGACTCTGCGGGCTGCGGTGCAGATGTTGGCTTCACAGAGATGGTCGTCAATCCGCTTTTGCATGCGAGTACTGGGTCTCATGGTAGCCTCCTTTTGAGTCGGTCCCTTATGCTCAATTCCACACTTGAGTGTTGCAGAAGGAAATTCGGTCAAGTTGGGACAAATGCCCATCGTCCCTGAAATGTCAAATCCGGGTGAGCCACCGGGTCAGGGCCTCCCTGGTTTGGCAGGTGACATCCCTGACTCTTCAGTCCGGTAAGTCGTTATTTCCTTTTCACTGGACGGTAATCACCACGGACGCCAGCCTTACCGGTTGAGAGGGAGTCTGGGGGGTTGTCGCCCAGGGACGCTGGACTCAGGAAGAATCCCGCCTGCCAATCAATGTTCAGGAGCTTCGGGCGATCAGGCTGTGCCTCTCTGCGTGGTCTCAGAGGCTACAAGGGAGTACAGTCAGACAACGCCATGGCGGTGGCGTATGTCAACTATCAGGGAGGGACAAGAAGCTCGGCTGCAGCGTTGGAGGTCGCTCAACATTCTTAGGTGGGCGGGACAGTCCCATACTCCATCCTGCTTTACAGTCGCTGGTTTTAACGGCATGGCTGTTGAAAGCCAGGTAGTAAGGGACCGTGGCCTGTCGGATTTGGTTAAATCTACCATGCTGAGGACACGGAAGTCGTCTTCTCTAAAGATTTACCATCGCACGTGGAAGGCCTGTGTGAGGAGATGAAGTGGTGTCCGCGTATATATTAGGTTTCCAGGATCCTGCTGTTTCTACAGCGTGGGGTGGACCAAAAACTTGCCTTAAGTACAATTTAAGGGGCAGATTTCAGCCTTGGCTGTTTTCTTTCAACGACCCTTGGCGGCTCACTCTCTGGTGAGTACATTTGTGCAGGGGTTTGGACACGTGGCCCCTCCGGTGCGTCCTCCACTACCTCCGTGGTCCTCTCGGTTCTTCAGAAACCACTGTTTGAGAACATTAGAGAGATCCCCTTACTGACCCCCAAAAGGTGGCCTTTTTGGTGGATATTACATCCATCAGTCGGGTTTCGGAGCTGGGGGCCTTGTCATGCAAGGCTCCCTATTTGATCCTCTACAAGGATAAGGTGGTGCTGAGTCTGCAGCCTTTGTTTCTTCCTAAGGTCGTTTGGGCTTTTCACCTTAATGAGAAATTGTCCGTCACATCCCAAAGAGGCTGCATTGCATTCCCTGGATGTTGTCCGGGCTCTGCAAGTGTACCTGTGTCTGCTACTGCTCCGTTTCGGAGGTCAGACTCACTGTTTGTTTTGGTGCTTTATACTAAGAAGGGTCTGGCGGTCTCGTCGGCCACCATCTCTAGGTGGATCAGACAGGTTGGAATTCAGGCCTATGCCCTGAAAGGGCGGGCGCCTCTCTTTTCTGTCACGGCACATTCGACCAGGGCAATAGGCTTTCCGACATCAAGCGGCTGTTTCCTAGGTGTGTAAGGCGGCGACCTGGTCGTCCATTCACACCTTCACAAAATTTTACAAGGTTGATGTGAGCGCATCTTCGGATGCTTGCTTCGGCCACAAGGTTTTGCAGGCGGCTGTTTAAAAAGTTGCAACTCCTCCATTGAGGAGCTCTGGTTGTTTGGGGTGAAGTTGTTTTGTTTTAAAGGGGTTGTAAACCAATATTTTAAATAACAAACATGTTATACTTGCCTCCACTGTGCAGCTCGTTTTGCACAGAGTGGCCCCGATCCACGTCTTCTGGCGTCCCTCGGCGGCTGTCTCTGGTCCTCCCTGCACGAACTACACACGTTCATGCGAGAGAGCTCACATTGTGTGTAGTCCTTGCGGGTGTGCTCCCGTGATACAGAGAGCGGCCATGGCGGCTCACTGTATCACTCGGCCCCACCCCTCGGCACGTCACTGGATGTGATTGACAGCAGCGCCAGCCAATGGCGGCGCTGCTTCCAATCCATCTGCTCTAGCCAATCAGCGGCCAGGCTGAGCGGCGAAGAGGATGTCGGGACGGAGCGCGAGACTTTCGAGGGGTCAGGTAAGTATAACGGGGGGCCGGTATACCCTGAAGTTTTTTCACCTTAATGCATAGAATGCGTTAAGGTGAAAAAATGTTTTCCTTTAATGCTGTTGCCACCCTCATTTTTGACACTGCTTGGGGACGTCCCTACTGTCAAGATTGCTGCTGTGTCCATCCATGAACGAAAGAGAAAATAGGATTTTTGTATTCACCGTAAAATGCTTTTCTCTGAGTTCATGGACGTTGTGACAGGAAGTCAGGTAAATCTGTGGGTGTTGTCAGACGGGACATACATTTCTGCCATGTTTAGACAATACACCAATTGTTATTAGGCATCGGCTGCAGAACTAACCAGAAAAAGGTTTAAGTGCGTTGGAAGACTTCAGCTGTTCAGAATGAGGCAATTAAGGCCTCTATAAGTAATCCAGAGGATTACCACTGAATTGCTGCGTCCTGAGGCTTTGTGAGAAAAGAGAGCAGTGTACTGAAAGTCTTCTGAGGAGGTGAGGAGAGGATTGATTTTTTCTGTGTGATAAAAATCAAGACTATTGTTTTCCTGCTTTATGACCAGCAGTGTCTGCCCAGCACTAGGCTGTGCCAGACCCCATAGATAGGTTCCTGTGTGGAAGGTAGATGCCCCAAGTGGCCAGGGTTTATTTCATGTTTGATTTTGTTCATGCTGTTTGGATGCTTGCACTTGTTTCCAGCAAGATGGAAGAATAAACCAAAATCGTTGTTTTCAACCGTCTTCGACTGCCTGTCTGTATAAATTCAATGTGTAGTTAACCCATCCAGGGGATCACACACCCGCTACCGAGCTAACTCCTTACACATGGTGGAGAATGCGGGCAGTTAAAGTAAACCCAAAATGGAGGAGATACTGAAACAGCTGGCTATAGCAAATCAACAACAGGCAAATGCAAATCAACAGACGAATGCAGGTTTGCAGCGGAGCATTGCAGCTCAACAGGCTTACGCAGATCAACAACAGGTTCACCAAGAGAGCATTGCAGCTCAACACCAGGCTCACCAAGAGAGCATTTCAGGCTTGGAACAGAGACACCAGCAGCAAATGGAGGCCATCGTGAAACAGCTTCAGAGACAGCCGACCGAGGCTGGGAGTCAGGCCAGTAACATACCGACTTTTCAGGTACGACACTTATTGCCAAAGATGACTGCAGATGAGGACCCTGAGATGTTTCTGACCACGTTTGAGAGAGCAGCTGAAAGAGAGAGTTGGCCTAAAGACCAGTGGGCTGGACTAGTGGCCCCCCTATTATCTGGAGAAGCCCAAAAGGCATATTTCGATTTGGAGCTTGCAGGCGCAAAAAACTATGATCGATTAAAAGAGGAAATATTGGCACGTTTCGGTGTAACCCTGGATGTCCGTGCTCAGCGGGTCCACAATTGTAGTTATCAGCGGAGGAAGCCACCTCGGTCGCAGATGTATGATCTCATCCATTTGGCTAAGAAATGGCTGCAGCCAGAAACTCTGTCCGGACCAAAAATTTTGGAGCGAGTAGTCATGGACAAATTTCTTAGGTCTCTTCCTAACACCCTGCAGAAATGGGTGAACCATGGTGGTCCGGAAACCGCAGACAAACTTGTAGACCTGGTCGAAGGGTACCTAACAGAGAATTTGTCCCCTTCCACCAGAGACGCACAGACTTTTCACCCCAAGACCAGACCCTCCCCACCTATAGGTAAGACTACATCAAGGGATGGGGGTGGAGAGAGGTACCAAGGAGCAACTAGAGGAATTATCGGGACTACTACTGTTTGGCGAGAGCGGCCTGGAAGACCCATCCCACAGGAGAGGACCAGAAGGTTGATTTGTTACCGTTGCCGGGAAGACGGACATGTAGCAGCGGTTTGCCCAGCGGGTAATGAACCCATGCAGTGTGACTTTCTGACAGAAAGACGACAGTCCCTTTTTGCAACCACATGCACTGCAGTAAAGGAAAATGAGAAACCTTTATATAAAATGTGCTTAGATGGTAAAAATGTTGTGGTATTGTTGGATTCAGGTAGCCTGGTCACCTTGGTGAAAAGTGATCTAGTGGTGGGAAAAACCTTACATCCTAGGAAAATGGCTGTAGTTTGTGTACATGGTGACACTCGAATATCCGGTGACTACGGTTTCCTTTGAAACCTCCCTCGGTAACTTGTGTCACCAGGTGGGTTTAGTTCCCAAACTGCCAGATGACGCCATTGTGGGAAGGGATTTCCCAAAATTCTGGGAACTCTGGGACTGCCCAGATTCCCCAGTAGGTGGTTCTTCTGAGTCTGAACCATCTACTCTAGAAGCCTACAGTTTACGTTTAGAACAGAAGATAGATGATAAAGAGCAGGCATTATATGATGCCCGTTTAGAAGGCAGAAACCGAGCCAAGCACTTTCGCCACACGATTCAGGCACTGAGGAGGCAGTTCAGCGGTGCACTTCCATTAGCCCAACAGGAGAAATTCTCCAAGACAATAATGGAGCTGCAGAGTGACGAGATGAAGACTGTTAATGAAATGCAGCTTGTGCAACAAGAACGGAGGGATATTGAGACCCGTGCCTTAGAGCTAGAGCTAAAGCTGAAGGGCTTGGAAGAGCTTATTGCCACCCTTAAAGATGCTAGAGGAGCTCAGAAGGTTACAGAATGGCACAAGAAAATGGAGGAAGTGCGTCTGCAGGACCTGAAACTAACTTGTGAGTTAAATCAGAAGAAGGAAGAAATGAAATTGTTGAATACTGTCATGTCTGAACAGGAGCGAACAATTATCAATCTGGAGGAAGAAGCTACTGGAGAAATGCCCGATGATAGTCTACCCCTACCACAACAACTTGACCTAGCGCTGCACAAAATAAAAGAGCATGTGCGCACCATCCTGGAAACCAAAACCATATGCCAAACGTTACAAGAGAAACTTAAAGAAAAAGGAGCTCTCCTCTGGACAGCTGAGCAAAATGTTTTGAGTCGTGACAAAGTGATAAATGGACTGAGATTGCGAATACCTGCAGTCATAGACAGAGAGAAGCTGCTATCCGAGTTTAACCAAAAAGAAGAGGATTCAGAGATGCGCCAGGCCTTAAAAGTTGCTCATCAAACAATTGAGAATATGCAAGCTCGACATAATCAAAAAGAACTTGTTATAAAATATCAACATCTTTTAGCCAAAGCGCGAGAGAAACAGCAAGAGAGTGCAAAAAAGCATGCATAGGATCTTAAAGCGCTACATCTGAAGCTGGATGTACATTCAGATGCCTCACTTTAGATGCCGCAAATTTAAGGAGGCTGCTCTGGAGCTTGTGAAGAGACCCAATCTGGAAATGCCATCCACAGCTCACTTACTGCGCTTAGCAGACATGGAGCAGATAGTGGCTGAACAAAACAACTCCCTGTCTGCCCTCTCCAGCAAACTGAAGAATTCCACTGCAGAACTGGAGTACCAGAAGCAGATACATCTGGCTAAAATAAGTGAACTGGAAAACCATAAAGCCAGGCTTGAAGAGAATTACATTATGGAGATAAAAAAAACTTAAGAGTGAAGCTGAGACACTAAGAGCATGGGTGTCTGAGATGGAAAAGGAAATTTAATTGAATACTGAACTTGAAGCCCAAAAAGAGGCAAACACCAGAGCTCCAACTGCAACAATGAAGAATCTTGTGGAACGCTTGAAGAACCAAGTATCCCACAAGGAAAAGCCTCAGAAGGCTTTAAACAAAGCTCTGCTTGCTCTTCGGGCAGAAATGACTGCTCATGCTGGACAGCAGATTATTTCCGCTGCAGCACAAAAGGAGGACAATTTAAACATTCAGCAGATTGTTGACAGACAGACCAAAGATTTAAAGGCACGGATTGAAGATTTAAATGAGCTACAACTAAAGCTTAAAGAGGCCCTAAAAACTAGCAAGGCTAGGAAGAATAACCTCACAGAAGACCTTGAAAACCTAAACCAAGAGTTGCGAACAAAGCAGAAACCCCTTAAAAAAGCAAAAGAAGGAAAAAGATGAAATAGACAAGGAAAATGAGGAACTGAAAAAAAGGGTGAAACGTTTGATGAGCAGCGTACAGAGCAAGTCCGATCTGGACAGTAAACAGAGCATGATAGATGAGCTTCAGAAGAAAATTAAAAAGCTTAAACTGGTGACGGATCATGCCCCATTGAAGTGGATGGCACAGAACAAAGAGACCAATAGGAGAATAAATAGGCGGTTCCTGGCCCTTCAGGAATTTAGTTTTGTGGTAACGCATCGCCCCGGTGCTAAAATGGGGAATGCAGATGGGTTGTCCCGAGTGCATGCCTGCCTGGCAACCTGTGTCCCAACCCTAGGGTTGAAACAAGAGGGGGGTATTTGTGACAGGAAGTCAGGTAAATCTATGGGTGTTGTCACAGACGGGAAATACATTTCTGCCTTGTTTAGACAATACACCAATTGTTATTAGGCGTCGGCTGCAGAACTAACCAGAAAAGTTTAAGGGCGTTGGAAGACTTCAGCTGTTCAGAATGAGGCAATTCAGGCCTCTATAAGTAATCCAGAGGATTACCACTTAATTGCTGTGTCCTGAGGCTTTGTGAGAAAAGAGAGCAGTGTACTGAAAGTCTTCTGAGGAGGTGAGGAGAGGATTGATTTTTTCTGTGTGATAAAAATCAAGACTATTGTTTTCCTGCTGTATGACCAGCAGTGTCTGCCCAGCACTAGGCTGTGCCAGACCCCATAGATAGGTTCCTGTGTGGTAGGTAGACGCCCCAAGTGGCCAGGGTTTATTTCATGTTTGATTTTGTTTATGCTGTTTTGATGCTTGCACTTGTTTCCAGCAAGATGGAAGAATAAACCAAAATCTTTTTTTTTTCAACCGTCTTCGACTGCCTGCCTGTCTAAATTCAGTGTGTAGTGAACCCATGCAGGGGATCACCCACCCCGCTACCGAGCTAACCCCTTACAACGTACACAGCTGCTGCATGCAGGGAGAGGGGTTGTACCTAGAGGGACCAACCACTGTACAGTTTTGATGTGTGTTAACACTTTAACATCTTTTTCTGCCTAGTCCTCTCCTAACAAGATTGCTGCAGTGTCCGTCCATGAACGAAAGAGAAATGGATTTTACAGTGAGTAAAAAAATATTTTTTTTTCGAAATTCTAATATTGGAAATAACCACATTTGACTTTGTATTAGCTCCTTGCAGTCTGCTGTACAGTCTGTACACCCAAGCTTAGACAGGAGGAGGGGGAAGAAGCGGCAAAAGGAACCAGTCGGGTGTGCTGCAGTGCATGCTGACAGAAGGAGAAAAAAGTGACCAAGAGATTAGCTCATTGTGTGCTGCATCTCCTTTTACTGTCCAATCACAGGATTAAGGGTAGAGGGGGGAACTGTAAGTTAAAATGAAACTATGACCGGGAAAGCTCAGGTGCCCTTACCTACTAGACAGGGCTATGCTGTCGGAAAGAGCTGTGTAAATCTCAGGACTGAATGGACAAATTCTTTGGCAGGTAAAATTCTTAAATGTGTATTTTCTTCTGTATATTTAGCTTTTTATGGAGTTGAGCTTAAAAATGTATAAGAAAAAGAAGTGAATAATTGTGCATTACCTTGCTGTACATGATATCAGGCATTGCCCTGGTTGTTTGATGTGACATTCTCCTGTGTCTTCCTTCTCACTTGTCATTGCTTGCTCCTCTGGCTCTTCTCTGTCACAGCTTTGAAATGCCCAAGTAACTTTATATGACAGCAGTATTTACTTTATAGCATGATACGCAATCTCTTCTGACAGCCTAGGTAGACAATTAAATTTATCCGCATATAGCCATGTTACATCTGTTAACACAAGTAGGCAAGGTGTCATTTAAGGAACAGATACTGTTCATCTTGTATCATATCATATTTGTGTAGTTTTGTTCTGAATGTGATGGTAGATTCTGAAGTTTAGAAGGCATCTAATCTGTCATCAACATCAGTCATATACAATTTTTTTTTTTTTTTTAATAGCACTGTTTATACATGGGTACATTTTTGAAAGAATCAGCATAGATTTGAAAGACTTGGACAGTTGGTGTGAATTTATTAATTTCATAGTATGACATTTGTAAAATTTTAAAAAGAATGGATGCAGTGTTTTGAATAGTAGCAGATATATTTTTGGCTGCAATTGACCTATATGCTACATAAATGGAAAAAGAAAATATGGACAGCCGCACTCCAAAAAAACTTGATGGTTGTCTTTATTTAAAAAAGGAAAAATGCACTACAAGTCACAGCACACTACACAGGAGTGAAACAGCTGACGCGCTTTGCACTACAATTTAGTGCTTAATCATAGCTTTATGCTACATAATTATAATTTTCATTGATACGACTTCTCCTCTTACATGCAGGAAATAGTTTAACCACCTGGAAAAACATTTGACTTGATATATTCTATTTTATCTGTAACCAGTGATTCTTTTCTGGAATGAGGCTGCCGCAGTGTTGTTCAAATGTATTGATTGTTTGACAGATATTATTTTAATACGCTGTTCTTTTTCACTGAATCTCCCAATGCGTCACGCTTCCCTCTACTTAATGTCTCCTCGAGCACCAGTGCGACAGCCAACTTATAGACGGCTCTCTTGATGGGTATTGCTTTGAATTGTAAAGCAAAGTGTGACTCTGCATTCAGGTAAAATCTAAATTGGGACCCCCCCTTCTTCAGTACCTTTACCTGTCCTCCATGCCTTCCCCAAGTCCTGTGACTCCCGTGCTTGTTCTGTCATGTTCTCCACCAACCCTGTAGCTCCAGTTTGCCATGTGCATTCCAGTGTTCCCTGTTTACCGCTGTGTCTCCAAGTTCTCCCCCAGAGCACCTGGTGCACTCTGCTGACTTTAATGATTTACTTGACTTAATGTGCATCCCAAAACATCCTGTGAAAATGTATGGCCCGGGGGGGGGTGTGACCAAGACGGCGACCGAGCTGGACATCTAGGAGCGGAGCTCTGCACCAACGGAAGGGCTATCATTATGCTCACCCAAACCTGGCTGGGACCCCCCTAACCTTCTTCACCGGCTAGGGTAAATGGTCCTGTCACGGAAGAGCAAAGGGGGAACTCGTAAATCGCAACGTGGGGGAACCCCAGACCCGATCTTCTGGACCGACACAGACCTTAGAGGCCGACCCTGCTCTCACGGAGAATGCCAACTTCTCGGCAGTTATGCAGGCCATTAACTGCTGCCAGACAGCACTTGCCTCCAAGATTGACTCCCTACAGATCGAGATGGGCCTACTGAGGAAGGATTGTGAAAAGATCCGCCGGCAGGTGGATGAGGTTGAACGCTGCATGGAAGACACAGAGGACACAATGAGAGACCACAATGCCACCCTCCATACTGTCCAGATCCGGCTGAAACATCTGGAGGCTAAGATCTGGGGATCCCGGTGATTCTATATGCTTGAGGACGTTTGTGCAAGGGGTTCAACATGTGGCCCCTCCGGTTTGGCCACCACTACCCCCGTGGGATTTGAATCTGGTGCTCTCGGCACTTCAGAAACACTCTCAGAAGGTGACCTTTCTGGTGGCCATTACATCAGTCGGGAGGGTTTCTGAATTAGCAGCCTTGTCTTGCAAGTCCCTCAACTTGGTCCTCCACAAGGATGAGGCGGTGTTGCGCCCGCAGCCTTCTTTTCTTCCAAAAGTTGTTTCGGCCTTTCATCTTAATGAGGACATAGTGCTTCCATCCCTGTGTCCTCGGCCTTTGCATCCAAAAGAGGTTGCGCTACATTCCTTGGATGTTGTCCGATCTCTGCGAGTATATCTCTATGCTACGGCTCCGTTCCGGAGGTCAGACTCACTGTATGTATCGGTGACTGGTCCAAAGAAGGGTCTGGCGGTCTCGTCGGACACCATTTCTTAGTGGATCAGACAGATCGTGATTCAGGCCTATGCCCTATAGGGGCGGGCGCCTCCCTTTCCTGTCACGGCGCATTCGACCAGGGCAATAGGTGTTTCCTGGGCCTTCCGACATCAAGCGTCTGTCTCACAGGTGTGTAAGGCGTTGACCTGGTCGTCCGTTCACACATTCACTAAATTTTACATGGTTGATGTTCATGCATCTGCAGATGCTTGCTTCGGCCACAAAGTTTTGCAGGCGGCTGTTAGGTTGCAACTCCTCCGTTGAGGAGCACTGTTTCGTTTTTGGGTGGAAGTTGGTTTGCTTGCTGTGCCCACCCCTCATTTTTTTGACACTGCTTGGGGACGTCCCTACTGTCAAGATTATTTGGAGCTGTGTCCGTCTATGAACGAAAGAGAAAATAGGATTTTTGTACTCACCGTAAAATCCTTTTCTCTGAAGTTCATGGACGGACACAGCACCAACCCCTCCTTTTGTAAGTTTGTACTGCTTTTAGACAAACGGTACTGTTAGGCTTTGCTGTATTACATGTTTTTTAACCATTTATGATGTCTGCCTAGTCCTCTCCTGGAACATAACCCTACTGTCAAGATAATTTGGAGCTGTGTCCGTCCATGAACTTCAGAGAAAAGGATTTTACAGGGAGTACAAATCTCCTATTTTTTTCCACAAATGGAGCTTTTTTTTTGGCGCGCTATAAACAAAAAAGAGCAAGAATTTTGAAAAAAAATATTTTTTACTTTTTGTTACGGTATAATAAATATCCCCAGTTTAACCTCCCTGGCGGTATGATTCTTTCTGAAAAAAGGTGCTGAAAGCGGTACCATTATTTTGCATGGAATTCTTAGGCATAACTCACCTAAATCTGTCCAAACCAGAGTCTCTAATAGACTATGACAATGTTTGAAACACAAAATCATAAATTATAATATAATAAATAATAACAAATAATAATTTAATAGTAACAATACTTTTTATTCAATACATTTTAACAAATAATATATTCAGATACTCTGATTTTTGGGGGGGTCAAACAGGGGTGCACAATCATAATTCAGTAAATGTCTCGGGTATGAAAATGTTTAAAGCACAGTATGGCGCAAAGTCCAACATCGCAGTCGAGACAACAGTAGCGCGTTTCTTTGCATATTTTCTAGGGTTGTCCCGATACCACTTTTTTAGGACTGAGTACAAGTACCGATACTTTTTTTCAAGTAGTCGCCGATACCGAATACCGATACTTTTTTTTAAATGTGTCCCCAAATGCAGCCATGTCTCCCCACAAATGCAGCCATGTCCCCCCCCAGATGCAGCCATGTCCCCCCCATATGATAAATACACAGTAAATATAAAACTTCTAAAACCATAAAAGGTCCAAAGTTCAAATAAACACAAATGTCCCCCCCATATGTAGCCATGTCCCCCCCCCTATCCAGCCATGTCCCCCCCCTATCCAGCTATGTCCCCCCCCTATCCAGCTATGTCCCCCCCATATGCAGCCATGTCCCCCCCCATATGCAGCCATGTCCCCCCCATATGCAGCCATGTCCCCCCCATATGCAGCCATGTCCCCCCCATATGCAGCCATGTCCCCCCCCATATGCAGCCATGTCCCCCCCCATATGCAGCCATGTCCCCCCCATATGCAGCCATGTCCCCCCCATATGCAGCCATGTCCCCCCCATATGCAGCCATGTCCCCCCCATATGCAGCCATGTCCCCCCCATATGCAGCCATGTCCCCCCCATATGCAGCCATGTCCCCCCATATCCAGGCATGTCCCCCCATATCCAGGCATGTCTCCCCCCATGCAGCATTTCTCCCCCCCATGCAGCATGTCTCCCCCCCCATGTAGCCATGTCTCCCCCATGTAGCCATGTCTCCCCCCATGTAGCCATGTCTCCCCCATGTAGCCATGTCTCCCCCCCCATGTAGCCATGTCTCCCCCCATGCAGCATGTCTCCCCCCCCATGCAGCATTTCTCCCCCATGTAGCCATGTCTCCCCCCCCATGCAGCATGCCTCCCCCATGTCTCCCCCCCCCCCCAATGCAGCATGTCTCCCCCCATGTAGCCATGTCTCCCCCCCATGCAGCATGTCTCCCCCCATGTAGCCATGTCTCCCCCCATGTAGCCAGCCATGTCCCACTTACCTGTCCTGCATCCCCGCTACCGCCGACAGTCAGTGTAATACGCGTGCCGTTCCATTACAGCTTTGAATAGCTGTAATGATTGGCGCTGCGTATAGACACTCCCCCTCGCTCGGGATTGGACAGTTCTCCCGAGCAAGGGGGAGTGTCTATACGCGGCGCCAATCATTACAGCTATTCAAAGCTGTAATGGAACGGCGCGCGTATTACACAGTCAGTCGGCGGTAGCGGGGATGCGGCGTAACGGCATTGGCGGCGGCGGGGGGAAGTATTCTATTCTGGTATCGGGGGTATTTGCGGGAGTACTCCCGCAAATACTCGGAATCGGTCCCGATACCGATACTAGTATCGGTATCGGGACAACCCTAGTATTTTCCTTCCGCTGGAGTCGCGCTTGGAGCAGCAAACCACACACATCCGTGTGGGTGCTGTTTTTTTTGGAGTGGGTGGTACGTGGTCCAAAAAATGACGACCAGTCAGTCGCTCAGGATTTACAACACCAGAAGCCCGTCGTCCTGAACGGTTTACCACCGTTGGCGTTTGGTGTTTCAGGAAAATTTGTTCTGCCACCTTCCACATAAAGTCTGCATGGACCATAGACCTGACATTTTTTTTTCATCAGGATGAAGGAGTTCCAGAGACATTGCTCCAAAAGATGTCGGAAAATCTTTTTATAATATTTTTTCTGCTGCTTCCTTATCGCTGGGTAAAAAGTCATGGCCTGGTCAGCCCTGTCCACACCTTCCATCGTGTGGTTGTAGTCCAACACAACCTGTGGCTTTCGAACGTCTTTTCCACCTTTTGGTATGCACCATGGCGGTCGAGGTGTTATGGACCGTGCTCAAAAGGGAAACGTCCTTTTTGTCCCGCCACTTCAGTGCCAACATTTTCCCCTTCTGCCATGCAGCTACTTCTCCTTTCCTGAGTTTTTTATTTGGAAATGCTGACGGCATGTCACACCGGTTAGGCCTCACAGTCCCATAAGCGTCCGTCCTATTCAGAAGAAGGAACTCGTATAGTTCTGGGGATGTATAGAAATTGTCCGTAGTGATACAGTAGCCCTGGTTGAGCAAGGGCTCCATCAATGAATAGACTGAACCGGTTGCCATTCCATAATCACTGAATCTCGGGGAGAATTTGGTCCCTTTGCCAGTATACAGTACTGAGTTCCAGATATAACCAGAGCTGGACTCACAAAGCATAAAGGATTTTATTCCAAAGCGAGCGCGCTTAGACACAATGAACTGAATCCAGCTGAGGCGACCTTTGTAGGCCATGAGACTTTCGTCAATGGTAATGTCCCTCTCAGGTATATAGGTCCGCTGGAAGTTCTGCAGAATCATTTGGTAAATATCCCAAATTTTTTTAAGCTTTGGAGCTGGATGAGAACGTTCGTCAAATTCCTCGTTATTTGCAAAGTGCAAATATTTCATTATCAATGAAAACCTATATTCGAACATTACAGTTAAAAAACATTCGAAAAAAAGGTGTGGCCAATAATTAATTTGTGGTCCAGTACCACTTTTGGAGTGGTTTCCCCACCACTCCCTGTAAAATTAGGAGGCCAAGGAATTTCCATATATCGTCGCTGGTCACAGGCTCCCATTTTCTGCGCCTTGAAAATAGCTGGTGGGTATCAGATTGCTGTTCTTGATACCGATTTGTCTCCAAAACAATTTTGTCGATCACCTCATCTGTCAAAAAAAGTCGGAGGTATTCTAAGGGATTGTCATCCTCTATGTCCACTTTTAGCCCAGGTGATCCTGTGAATGGAAACCTAGGGGGCGCTACGTGCTCCGTAGTGCAATCAATTGCGCACCAAGTCTGCACATCGCTGGGCACAGGTGCAGGATCGTCAATCACATCGCTTTCTGCATCCGACGACAAACTTTCCCACACGTCACTCAGCTCCTCCGCCAGGGATTCGGTATCGCTGTCGCTGTTTGGCAGCAGGTCGCATAATGATTTTGACGTAGAGGCACGCTTTGCCATGATTGCTGTGCAGTATACAGACACTGGTATAGTAATTCTGCAGACAGGGCACTGGAAAGCACTGGGGGGGGCAATCAAAGGTCACTGTATTTTTTTTTTTTTATTTAATCCAATAATATCAGTGTGTTTTACTGTGTTTTACATTGTTGCTACTTATAGGATTTGAATTTTGCGCCGCCCCCCCCCTTCCGCCCCCTGCGTCGCGACGCTCACAGGTAAGGGAATCAGGGGAACACACAGCATCAGGCGGAACATCTGGCCGCCGTACACTGCGGGGATTCATCGCGGAGAAAAGGTAAGAAACCTTCTTTCAGCATCCAGCGTTGCAAGCCCGAGTGTGGCTCGGGGTTACCGTTCGCAGCTTGAAAATCTCACCCCGAGCCACACTCGGGAATACCGCCAGGCAGGTTAAAAAAATAAATCTTTATCAGTTTAGGCGAACATATATTCTTCCTCATATGTTTGGTAAAAAAATAGCAATAAGCATATATTGATTAGTTTGCCCAAAAGTTATAGCGTCTACAATCTATGGCAAAGATTTATGGCTTTTTTTATCAACTAGTATTGGTGGTGGTCTGCGATTTTTAGCGGTACTGCGTCTTCACGGCAGACATATCGGGACACTTTTGACACATTTTTGGGACCATTGATTTTTATACAGCGATCAGTGCTAAAAAAAAAAAGATCAAGGTGTTAAATGTGTTTCCTCATGAGTGTTTCTTACTGTGGGGGTGGGACTGACTGGGGGAGGAGACATATCGCTGTTCCTACTTGGAACAATCAATCTGTCTCCTATCCCTGACAAAACAGGGATTTGTGTGTTAACACACACAAATTCCCGTTCTGGTTCTTGTGCCCATGATCGCGGGTGGCTGGCGGCAATCGCGCCTGCCATTGCGCATCGGGTCCCCCGCCATGTAGCAGGCAAATGCGCCTCAGACGGGTCTTAAAGGGGGCGATGTACCCATACATAGTTTTGTGGGAACGTGCCAATTTACTGAAGTATATCAGCGTGATTAGGTTGGCAAGGTGGTTAATAAAGGGGTTTTGGATTTCAGAATTGGTGTGCAGCCATCTGGACTTTCTCCTTTGAATACTACAGCTGCGACTGGGGAGCACCCTGCACTGAGAAGATCATGCCGTTGGAGATGACTCACCTTTTTTGTCTTAGAAGGTGGCTGTAATTGGATTTAGTTTTAGGCTGAACTTCTACTTTATTTGTAAAACCTTCTGTGAGGCAAAGAAGATGAGAGGAGATGGAGTAATTCACCAGAAGCATGGTCACCATCATGACTGTACCATGAGCTGCCCTCCATAAAAAAAAAAAAAAAAAAAAAAAAAAAATATATATATATATATATATATATATATATATATATATATATATATATATATATATATATATATATATATATATATATATATATATATATATATATAAATTTCTCAATCCTGGATATACTCTAATAACAACAGTGCTAATGTGAGGAACAATGGGGGTTATTTACGAAAGGCAAATTCACTTTGCACTACCACTTGAAATTGCACTGAAAATGCACTGATCAGAGGAGGACATGCAAGGAAAATTAAACCACATTTTAGCTTGCACATGATTGGATAATAAAATCAGCAAAGCTTCCCCTCATTTCAGATCTACCCCTCAGATTTACAGCAAATGCACTTCCAAGTGCACTTTCAGTGCAATTTCAAGTGCACTTTGCACTTGTAGTGCAAAGTGGATTTGCCTTTCGTAAATAACCCCCAATGTGTATTGTGGAAAAAATTGCATAATCACAATATCGCAGCATAAATCGCATTAACTTAGAAATCCTTAAAAATGCAACATGTATAAGCAATTCATAAGCAAGTCCAAATAAATAATAATCTGTATTCAAAAAGTGCTGTTGCTTCGGTGATCCCCACCACTTCTCAACCAATGCGCACACCTCTACG
The DNA here is from genome assembly GCF_905171775.1 of Rana temporaria. NCBI lineage: Eukaryota > Metazoa > Chordata > Amphibia > Anura > Ranidae > Rana > Rana temporaria. The sequence continues at coordinate 159,980,060 of NC_053491.1, forward strand.
TTTAACCTCTCTTACTAGGTACAATTTTGGAATGTAAAGGAGTAGGAATAGTGGCGCTGCCTAAGTGTATTGCTACACCTAAAAGTCCCGATGCGGGTCTACCTAGACCAAAAGTGGTAATTATATGCTCCACTTAGTGCAGTATGGGCTGAACTGACTGAGGTCTATGTTGGTAGGGGCCCCACAGAGTCAGAGGACTAAGGGAGCATGAGCTCAATGGCCAACAGCTACACTTAGAGTGCTAGGGAAAGAGTGTGGCTGGGTGTAAACCCAACAACTGTTGGGAGTGGGGAACCTGGAGGGGAGCACCGGGAGCACGTCGGAGTGTGTTATAGGAGCACCCCTTTTCCACCATCCAGATCCCTTTACTGGACTCCAATTATTCCATCAAGATCTCCACATTTTAATATTATCTCCTCTCGGAAATTCATAGACACTGTATACTACTGGCTATATAGGCTGCCAGCTAGCCGCACATATTTCCATTCAGCATCGTCCTGTGCAGATTACAGGGTTGACTGGTGTTGTTGGTTGATTATACCACATTTATGCATGTGTTATTTATGCAATTGTCTTTGGCTACTGCTATATTGTGGCTTTTTTAGCTATTTACAGTGTTCATCTGCACATACAATGTTTGCTGGACCAATATAGGGTTCACATTATTTGCTTTTGTTTACTAGCACCTATTGCAATCTGTGTGTGTTTATTTATTGATGTCTGCATACTGTGTTAGTGTTTACAACATAGAGGTATACTAGCTTAGACACCCTGACCATCAGCACACTTCCAGTGCACAGTTGTTGGGTTTACACCCAGTCACACTCTTTCCCTAGCACTCTAAGTGTAGCTGTTGGCCATTGAGCTCATGCTCCCTTAGTCCTCTGACTCTGTGGGACCCCTACCAACATAGACCTCAGTCAGTTCAGCCCATACTGCACTAAGTGGAGCATATAATTACCACTTTTGGTCTAGGTAGACCTGCATCGGGACTTTTAGGTGTAGCAATACACTTAGGCAGCGCCACTATTCCTACTCCTTTACATTCCATATTCATTCTGCCCTCTAGGGGACAGTCTTTTAGGAAGGCAGCAGCCTCTTAACCTCAGATATCCCAGCGCAGGTTTCTTTACACACTGTTAGGTAAAATTTTGCCTTCCCCTATATGCTGGGGTATGCACAGTGGGCTCCTCTGGTGTTGTCCTGCTCGTTTGCTCCGCTGTATATCCAGATACTCTTTAACCACTTAAGGACCGCCTCATGTAAATATACGTCAGCAGAATGGCACGGACAGGCTCATGCACGTACCTGTAAGTCCTCTGCTTGACGTGGGTCGGGGGTCCGATCGGGACCCCCCCAGTACATGTGGCGGTCGGTAAGCCTCGGGGAGCGATCCGGGACGACGGCGCGGCTATTTGTTTATAGCCGCCCCGTCGCGATCGCTCCCCGGAGCTGAAGAACGGGGAGAGCCGTATGTAAACACGGCTTCCCCGTGCTTCACTATGGTGGCGCATCGATCGAGTGATCCCTTTTATTAGGGAGACTCGATCGATGATGTCAGTCCTACAGCCACACCCCCCTACAGTTGTAAACACACACAAAGTGAATCCTAAATGTTACAGCGCCCCCTGTATTTAACTCCCAAACTGCAACTGTCATTTTCACAATAAAGAATGCAATTTAAATGCATTTTTTGCTGTGAAAATGACAATGGTCCCAAAAATGTGTCAAAATTGTCCGAAGTGTCCGCCATAATGTCGCAGTCACGAAAAAAAATTGCTGATCGCTGCGATTAGTAGTAAAAAAAAAAAAAAAAAAAATGCAATAAAACTATCCCCTATTTTGTAAACGCTATAAATTTTTCGCAAACCAACCGATAAACGATTATTGCGATTTTTTTTTTTTACCAAAAATAGGTAGAAGAATACGTATCGGCCTAAACTGAGGAAAAAAAATTTTTATATATGTTTTGGGGGATATTTATTATAGCAAAAAGTAAAAAATATTGAATTTTTTTCAAAATTGTCACTCTATTTTTGTTTATAGCGTAAAAAATAAAAAACGCAGAGGTGATCAAATACCACCAAAAGAAAGCTCTATTTGTGGGGAAAATAGGATGCCAATTTTGTTTGGGAGCCACGTTGCACGACCGCGCAATTGTCTGTTAAAGCGACGCAGTCCCGAACTATAAAAACCCCTTGGGTCTTTAGGCAGCATATTGGTTCGGGGCTTAAGTGGTTAAGGACCGGGTCTATTTTTTACACTTGGTGTTTACAAGTTAAAATAATTTTTTTTTTTCTAGAAAATTACTTGGAACCCCCAAAAAGGTTATATTTTTTCCAGACACCCTAGAGAACAAAATGTCAGTCGTTGCAATATTTTGTCCCATCATATTTGTGCAGCGATCTTACAAACGCAATTGTTTTGGAAAAGAAAAATGTTGTATTAAAAAACTAAGAAAACGGTAAAGTAAGCCCATTTTCTTTTCATATTGTGAAAGATAATGTTTCACTTAGTAAAATGATACCCAACATGTCTTGCTTCAAAATGCTTGTTGAATGGAGACAAACTTTGACTCTTAAAAATCTCCATAGGCAAAGTTTAAAAATGTCTACAGGTTACCAGCTCTACAGGTCTTTTTCTAGAATTATTGTTCTCACTCTAACAATCATGGCGATGCCCTTACATGTGAGGTTTGAACACTGTTTACATATGCAGACACAACTTACGTATGTGTTTTCTTCTGAGTGGGAGCACGACGGGACGGGGCACTTTAAAAAAAAAATCTAATTTCTTTTACTTATTTTTTTTTACACAAAAAATTGAATCACTTTTATTCCTATTACAAGGAATGCAAACATCCCTTGTAATACAAAAAAAAGCATGACAGGACCTCTTTAATGTGAGATCTGGGGTCAAAAAGACCTCAGATTTCACATTTATACTTAAATGATATAAAAATAAAATAAAAAATCCGTTGTCCAATGGTATGGAGTCGAGTGGGGGCCATCATGCCCTCACTCGGCTTCCAGCCTCAGAGGGGAAAGGACCAGATCATCTCCCCCGCTACCGACGGCTCCGGTAAGCCGCAGAGATGAACAGGACGCGGCGAGAGTGTGCACCTTTCCCGCCACCGATTAAAAGTGATCTTGCGGTGAATCCGCCACAGAGACCACTTTTATCTGAAAGCGGACCGCCCGCAGTTTTTAAAAATACCGGGGTTAAGGCAGCTATTTTCTGCAATAACAACGGTATACAAAGTCAAAGTACCAACGTATAACGAAGGCGGGCAGTCCGGAAGATTGATGCAAAAAAAGGGGGTCTTCATTGTGTAGTAATTTCAAAATAGGTATTTATTATAAAAAAAATAGTAATTTACATTTAAGTAATATTATGGACTCACTTATGAATTGCATAAGCATGTTGCACTTTTAAGGACTTTTTCAGTTTTGTTCGATTTTATTGTGAGATTGCAATTTTTTATTTTTTTTTTCAAAGTACACATTTTGTTTTACATTTTCATTTATATTTGTGTATTAACTTATATTATTTACCAAGGACACTGAGGAAGGCTTCAGGTTTTGTTTGCACTTTATAATTTAACACAAATGTTATTGACACTACTAAGGGCACTAGGCGCAACAACATACTCTCATCTGATTCACATTGTGGAAAGACAATTAGGTTGTATACAGCCAGCCATTGCATGACAAGCCATATATCAATACAGACCAATCCCTCATCTCGATTTAGGCTACACTAACTGGGTCCAGCTTAGCTAGTCCTGTGTATTTTCCCTTGTCAAACAAATTTGGTGCATATCTTCTTATACATAGCAAAGAAGGATGGCAGTATATGTATGGAAATTGGAACAGCCAAACCAAGAGAAATTGGATTTGTTCTGGAAGGACATTTTTTGAGAAAACGTTGGAACGGTCTTATGAGATCTGTATACCCAGATTGGTAATGGCGTCCATCTTCCAAAGTAACTGAAAGTGATCATGACAGTAACAAATGTCCTCCATATGTAGGGAAACATTCAGTTCACTAGATTTTGAGTAATGTATCTTAAGGTTTGAAAGTTGTTTAAAAATTCCAGGTCTTGAATACAGTTTGGTAATTTTTGGTGTGTTCCATTAGGAAGAAAAGACATTATCAGCAAATGCTACTATTGTAAACTCCTTTCCATCACCTGGTATGCCCATGACTTGATATTTGAGTTTGCCCATAAGCAGAGTAGAGGTTCCAGGGTCAACACATAAATAATAAGAGACACCTTTGTTCTGTCCAGTTTCACTGGATAAGCAGCCATTCTCTTTAACTCTTGCCTGTGGGCAGAAATGACATGCTGTACTGAATTTATGCATATGTTTCTTGTTCCCAAGGCTTGCGCTACTGCAAACATTTAATGCCAAGCTACCCTGTTGAATGCCTTTTTGGCCTCAACAGATAGAAAAGCCTTTGCATTAGTGAGAAGTCAGCCAATTATATAGATTATTAGCATTAAAGGGGAAGTCCTGGGGATAAAGTCTACCTGGTCTAATGAAATTCAGGACTGAAGGCATGGTGTCAGACAGTTGGCCAAGTTTTTTGCAAAAAGTTTTACATCCACATTTAGTAGCAAGAAAGGTCAGTAAAAGAAAAACCGGGGCACAGTCTTTCCTTAGGGATAACTGGCATATATGCTTCCAGAAGGCTCATGGAGGATGGTTTTGATTTGGCCAGAGAGTTTAAAAGCCCTGAAGGAACTTGTGATCAAGAGTTCATTAAAGAACTTGTAGTACTTGTCCGTAAATCCATCTGGTCTCGGGCCCTTGTTTGCTTTCATTTGTTTTAAGGTTGTGCGAAATTCTTGTGGGGTGAACGGGGCTTCCAGGTGATGAGTTTTAGTTTCTAGGAGTTGACGGGTCTGAAGTCGGCATGGAAGTCAAGATTGTAGAGTTGGGAGTAGTAGACGAATGAAGGGCATCTGCCAGGTTGTGTACATGGTGGACCTTCTCCACTGCCTTCTGTTGTAGCTGCTCTGTCAGCTATGTGAGCTAGTGAGTGCAGTTATTCTTCAAGCACAAGTGATCTGAATTTCTTCTCTCTCTCTCTCTCTCTCTCTCTCTCTCTCTCTCTCTCTCTCTCTCTCTCTCTGGATATTGGCAACGTCTAAAAGACTAAAAGACTGTTATTACTTATGTGCTTTTGCTGGACTGTGTCACTATTACCTTCTTAATAACTGACAAACTTTTAGTAATTGTATACCAGTGCGCTGCAAGTTGCTTTTTTCTTGAAAAATATCTGCCCTAGAAAAAAAGGGGCTTACTCTGAGACAATTGTCAAACAGTGCAAGGCACCCATCAAACAGACAACATATGTAAAAGTATATATTGTCCTTCTCCGACAAAAGCAATGGAGTACTCTTGGACAAGATGACTCCTTTGGTACTCTTCTATTGCACTCCATTGCTTTTGCTGGAGAAGATGCATGGAAGATAGCTTATGAGACGGGGGTCACGACCAACAAACACTTTAAGGGAAGGGTAGGAAAATCGTATAGTATGCTATGAGAACCCACATGGTCCAGTTTGCCTAAAACTTTCCCTGACCACTAGGGGCAATAAAAAAATTAAATTTAAAAATATGGAGACAGTTCTGCTGCACACCCGTGTTACCCGTGCGTCAGCCTATGAGTATAGGGTGATGACAAAATGGTAATGCTGTAAAGGAGCGTAAGGATGGGATAGCCCATCGTATCTGAGAAATCAGGGGTCATGGGGATACATTGGGAACTCTTCCATCTGGATTAGATCCAACACAATATGTAAGAATGGAACTTAAACAGCTCAGGAACAAGATAAGGAAAAAGCAGCACTAGTTAAGCCCAACAGGGGCCAATGCAAGAACAGCGGTCCTTAGCCAACAGGAAAAAACAAGTGGATGACAATAATCCTTGTTGAGTGTGTGAAAGGTCAGGACATCCAAGTCCAAGTAGGCTAGAACAGGACTTGGTTGGTACTGTGGTAGCGGAGGCGATGACAAACCTAATCAAGTTCCTCCAAATCAGATATTTGTAGTGTAAGCCGATAAGTCCACCTTGGGCATCCACAACCCCTTGCATTCCCAGAGAAAGGGACATTGTCTGCCGCCCACTGTCAAATGACGGAGGGATGGTGCAGCTCTTGTTCTGGGTGGACGCTGACTTGGTTCTTTAACCATGTGATTAATTGTGTCCAATCACAGCCGGTCACCTGTAAACCACCTCATCAGTGCAGCCTATTAGTGCCCATCAGTGAAGGAGAAACATTTTATTTTTTTTGTAAAATATAAAAATCACAGCAGTGATTAAATACCACCAAAAGAAAGCTCTATTTGTTTCTAAGTAAATAATACAAATTTCACATGGTTACAGTGTAGCATGACCGTGCAGTTGTAATTCAAAGTGCGACAGCGCTGAAAAATGGCTTGGACAGGAGGGGGGTGAAAGTGCCCTGTGGGCAAGTGGCTAAGGGGCCTGCACTACAGGGGACAGTACAAAAAACATGTTTCAGTTAACCCTGCTATTCTGTAAATTTCTTAAACTAACCTTAAACCTAGAGGGAGGCTGAGGAGCCTAGTACCTCAGTGTGTGTGCTCCCTAACTTGTTCTATGAACAGTATTAACATAAAAATGGATATAGGGCAAACCTCTGTCCCCAGGGCTTGCTTCACCTTCAGACCTTCTCTTCCCCCTCAAAACCTGATGTAGCCAACAAATGTGCGAAAAAGGTATACATTTGAATAGCTGAGCTCCGCTTTACAGAATGAGGTGGTCTCCTGTCTTAGTGAGGGGACTTCAAATCCAAGTCAGTGTGTTGTTTTTTTAATTTAACATTTTTATTATTTTTACAATTTAACCTTTTAAATATTTATTACAATTCTTTATATAAAAAAAAAATATATCAGCCCTGTTGGGGGGCTTTGGTGAGATATCAGGGGTCCTTACATTCCCCTATAGAAAAAAGTGATGCGCTAAAAAAATATTCCATTGTGTTTTTTACACTTATACATGCACTAGACTATGTCTGTAAAAAAACACATAAGAAATAATGACAACACCACTAACACAAATTAGTTTAACTCTGTGCTCACTTATAGTGCAGCATGTGAACCTTTTAATTTGTTTCTCTACTAATCCATATATCCACACTCTATTAATTGCCTATAAGATCACATGCATAATTGATGCCACAACGTAATGCTAATTAAAGTGATTCTGTGCGAAAAATAAAAATGATATGCATTAATGCTCAAATAACATCTGTCATAAAATACATCCAATATATTTGTGCTTTAAAATATTCACAAACGTGTTCCCATGCACTACAAAAGTGCTATGTGCAAAGTGCTATTTTTGCTTGATTCACAAACTGACACGCATAATATATACAGTCCATTCACAGTTCAAAAAAATCCAACTGGTGATGGCAAAAACGTTTCCTTGTGTCCACGCTGGTGCTTTCCCCTTCTGTATATGCGCTCATCTTAGAGCGTGTGACCCTGCAATTAAGCCTAGTCAGAAAATGCATATGAACCACCTCTGGGTTCAATAATTATGTTGGAACCCTAGGCTGGTTGCTGGTAACGTGTTCCACATGTGTATGATGAAAAAAGCTTGATTGTGTGATGTTTAACCCCTTCCATACAGGGCATTTTCACCCCCTTCCTGCCCAGACCAATTTTTAGTTTTCAGCGCTGTTGCATTTTGAATGACAATTGCCTGGTCATGCAACACTGTACCCAAACTAACGCTTTGTTCCCCCCCCCCCCCATAAATAGAGCTTTCGTTTGGTGGTATTTGATCATCTCTGCGGTTTTTATTTTTTGCGCTTTAAACAAAAGAACAGTGATTTTTTTTTAAAAAAAAACACAATTTTTTACTTTTTTATTTAAATATCACAATTTTTTTTTAAAAACATTTTTTTTTCCTCAGTTTAGGCCGATACATATTCTTCTACATATTTTTGGTAAAAAAAAAAAATCGCAATAATCGTATAGTGATTGGTTTGCGCAAATTTTATAGTGTCTCCAAAATAGCTGATAGATTTATGGCATTTTTATTTTATAATTTTTTTTACTAGTATTGGCGGCGATTTGTGCGCGCCCTAGATCGCCGGGAACGCAGGACGTCATATGACATCCACCCGGATCGAGGGAGGGTTCCTGCCGGCGTCATTTTACAATGCGCAGGTAGGGAAGGGGTTAAACAATTTATTGTGTAAATAAAACTTAGCCCCTACTGTGGGGTACTCGCATTTCGTGGGTACTACAGTGCACCACTCTTTACAAGCTCAGGGATACTGCTGAAGTAATGTGTCCTTTCCTTTAACTGAGAACACTCCACTGCCTCCTGCACCGCCCTGTCCCCTGCCCTGTGCATGTCGATACTGGTACTTGTATCTTCCTCAGGGGAGATATTTGTCTCACAGTATCACTTTAATTAGCATTAAGTTGTGGCACTAATTAGCACTTTATGCATGTGATCTTCTATAGGAATTAATAGAGTGTGGATATATGAATTGGTAGAGAAACAAATAGTTCACACGCTGCACTATAATTGAGCACAGAGTTGCACTAATTTGAGTACGTGATGTCATTATATTATTTCTTATGTGGTTTTCTACAGACATAGTCTAGCGTGTGTGTGTGTATGTATATGTGTGTATATATATATATATAATATTTAGTATTACTTTCACTGCTTTTATCTGCTCTTTTTGTACTATAAATGGCCATTTTTAGGCTTTTTAACCCTGTTATGACAGGTGATACATGCTGCTGCTACTAAACTTCTTAGGCCTGGTTCACACCTATGTGTTTTCGGTGCTTTTTGCTAAAAAGGCACTACAGTTTATTCAACATGGTTTCCTATGGGACACGTTCATGTCTCTGCTTTTTCAGCCGCAGTGTATTTGAAAAAGGTGAAGGTCTTTTTTTCAACGTCATGTCAACTCACATTGTGTTGAACCACAGGATCCGATTCCCCTCCCCCCTTAAGAAAGCCTCTAAGTCTTTGGATGTCTGCGCAGTTATTTTTTTCTGCCAATCAGCCACAAGTTAATACATTAAAAAGATCAATTAAGCCTTCGAACAATACCTTCTTTTATAGTATCTGCCCATCATATGTATAAGGGCCATTTCACACTAGTGCGTTTTTCCCGCGCTTTGCCGCGTTTTCGCGGTAAAAATAGCGCTATTAAAACGCCCATAAAACGCACCCCATGCCCCCTCCATTGAAATGAATTAAAAACCACTGTAAAAACGCAGCAATAATGGAGCGTTAAAATCGCGGTAAAACACTGCGATTTTACCGCGTTTTTAATTCATTTCAATGGAGAGGGGCATGGCATGGGGAGCGTTTTAATAGCGCTATTTTTACCGCGAAAATGCAGCAAAAATGCACCAGTGTGAAAGGGCCCTAAGGCTCGTGCAGCTACAGTGCCCAAAGGACAGTGGAAGTATTGCCTTCCCAAACCCCTAGCTCTTCTATCTAGCAGTGCAACTCCAAAACATGGTGGGGGGGGGGGGCTAACACAGGTATCGGCCAAGCCTGCCTTGCCCCAGGACGCTACCTTGTTGATTATTCTTTACTCCACCGCTTCCCAGTCTTTCCAGGACTAGAGGCACAACACTCTAAAACCGATAAATCATACCCCACATATAGGTTATATATTGTCTTAAGGGTTCACTGTACCCCGCTCAAGTTGTATAGTATGGGCCTATTAAAGTACCTGATTTGTCATCAATGCAGCAGAGATCACAGTATTTGTTATGTTATGGAGTTGCCATATTGGGAAAGAGTGTGGCTGCTATCAACCAAGCATTCCAAACCAACATTGCTGTTGACCCCAAACACTGTGTCTTAGGTATACTGGATGAGGCAGTGTCAGATCCACACGTTAAAGAGGGGTCTTATTTCAGGCATGCAGACTTGCACAGATGCATTGGAAAAGCAGAGAAAGAGATGGAGGAGGCTATGAAAAACCTGATCCAGTTCCTCCAAATCAGATATGTGTAGTGTCAGCCGATAAGCCCATCTATTATGCTCAGAAACGTGCAGGCCTCTTCACTAGTGTACCTTCGATTTGCCATTTTGGGCTCTAAATTTACTGGTACGCTAGTAAGATTCACTGGAAAAAAGCACCCGACTGTCCGCAACTGTGTCAAATGCTACAAAAAAAACTGTTAGCGATCGCAGGGATCAGGTCTGGGAACCCTAAACTGCTGGGGACACTAGTATAGATCTGATTCGATCAGATATTGATCCATTAAGATACTATACCACTAAGGGAGGTGTATGCTGCGGGCATGGGTATTAGCGCTACTGGCACGAATCTGATGCTGCCTGGGGAGACGCAGATCCTAACTGACCCTAAAACCTAATTGATATCACCTGCCAGGCGATCAGGCGGTTAAACCTTTATTGGGTAATAAACGGCAGGTGCCCTAACGCTATAAATAACAAACTAACCAGCATCACCCGCAACACTTATACGGTGATTACTGGTGAAATGGTTAACTAGGGGGCAATCAGGGGGTTAAAACCTTTATTAGGTAATATATGGGGGTACCTGACGCTATAAAAACCTAAATAACCAACAGGCTAACTAGCGTCGCCCGCGACACTAATACGGCAATCAGAAAAAAGATGGCTTAGTGACACTGGCGACAGGGGGTGAAAGGGTTGCATGGGGGGCAATCAAGGGGTTAAACCTTGGTTATGGGGGTACCCTACACCTAAAGGACCGCCTCCTGCAGATATACGTCGGCAGAATGGCTGGGCACAAGCACGTACCTGTACGTCCTCTTTAAGTGCCCAGCCGTGGTTCGCAGGCGCGTGCGCGCCCACAATCGGTCCCTAGAGCTGAAGAACGGGGAGAGCTGTGTGTAAACACAGCTTCCCTGTTCTTCACAGTGGCAGCTTCATTGATCATGTGTTCCCTGACATAGGGAAACACGATCAATGATGTCACACGTCCAGCCCCGCCCCCCTACAGTTAGAAAAACATATGAGGTCACACACAACCCCTACAGCGCCCCTAGTGGTTAACTCCCAAACTGCAATTGTCATTTTCACAGTAAACAATGCATTTTTATAGCATTTTTTGCTGTGAAAATGACAATGGTCCCAAAAATGTGTCAAAATTGTCCGATGTGTCCGCCATAATGTTGCAGTTATGAAAAAAATCGCAGATCGCCGCCATTAGTAGCAAAAAAAACGAATTAATAAAAATGCAATAAAACTATCTCCTATTTTGTAAACGCTATAATTTTTGCGCAAACCAATCAAACGCTTATTGCGTTTTTTTTTTTTACCAAAAATATGTAGAAGAATACGTATCGGCCTAAACTGAGGGAAAAACTTTGTTTTATATATTTTGGGGGGTATTTATTATAGAAAAAAGTAAAAAATATTGAATTTTTTTCGAAATTGTCGCTCTATTTTTGTTTATAGCGCAAAAAAATAAAAAACGCAGAGGTGATCAAATACCACCAAAGGAAAGCTCTATTTGTGGGAAAAAAAGGATGCCAATTTTGTTTGGGAACCACGTCGCACGACCGCGCAATTGTCAGTTAAATCGACGCATTCCCGAATTGCAAAAACTTGCCAGGTCCTTTACCTGCATAAAGGTCCGGGTCTTAAGTGGCCATACAATAATGTTATAGAATGCAATTCCTTATTTTCAAATATATAATATACCCTCCATTTAATCACCCTTGGTGGACCTATTCTGGCTCCAGTTTGTTGCATTCATACCACACTACCTCAAGGAGATCCCTTTAATTTCTTTGTATAAATTTCTACTGCGGTCTTTTATTTCTTCTCACCTATTTCCTACATACAAACTGTGTGTGGTACTTGGCTCAATATAGATTTGAAAGCAATGGTTTAATTTCCAAATGATCTATGCCTCAATTCAAAGAATATGCTGCAATGTTACATGGTTTAAATGTTTTTTTTGTATTTGTTCAAAAGTTTTGCTGTGCTCATGTCTGATTTCTGCCTTCCTTCAATTTTGTTATTTGAAACTCTTAGGCCGGGTACACACGAACAAACATGTACGGTGAAAGCGGTCCGTCGGACCGTTTTCACCGTACATGTCTGCCAGAGGGCTTCTGTACGATGGTTGTACACACCATCGTACAGAAGTCCGCACGTAAACAATACGCGGGGCGTGTCCGCGTCGTCGCCGCGACGATGACGCGGCGATGACGCGGAGACGTGGGCGGGCCTGCCATTTAAAGGCTTCCACGCATGCGTCGAAGTCATTTGACGCATGCGAGGGACGGCGGGCGCCTGGACATGTACGGTAGGTCTGTACTGACGACCGTACATGTCCGAGCGGGCAGGATTCCAGCGGACGGTTTTAAAACACGTCCAGGAATATTTGTCTGCTGGGAAAAGGCCCGGCGGGCAAATGTTTGCTGGAATTCGGCCAGCTCGCGCCCACACACGACCGAACATGTATGCTGAAACTGGCCCGCGGACCAGTTTCAGCATACATGTTTGGTCGTGTGTACGGGGCCTTAAGGGTAACAACAGGCAGTTGAGTTTTTTGTTCATCCCTCCTGTGTTAAATGAAAAAATAAAAAAGTGTGTGCTAGACATAAGGCTTGAGAACCACTTTAAGAAAATTATAGTTAAAAAAAAAAAAACAGATTTTGCAGACTGTCCTAAATTTGTTAAAACACTTTTTCAGTGACAGTATCTTAGCACAGTGGGCAAATATATATTGTAATATATAAACTTGTCATACCCTAATATTTTATATGTACTGTATACAGTATATATAAACTTGTCATACACTAATATTTTATATATACTGTATACAGTATATACAGTGCAATCTACTATCATCCACACACCGAATTTTGTTAACTGTAATGTGTTTAACGTAAATAATTACCATCTTACTGATGAAAAAGCTAGAGCACAGTTTTAGGGTAATGTTTTCTGCTGAAGTAAATGGATGTAAAACCTTTTGTGATGTTGGTAATGGATTTATGAAAGTTTGTTTCACAGCAGGGTGCTAGGTGAAATTGGTTAGACTAGGATATGGCCTTTTTTTCACTTGTAGAATGAATTAAGTAGGATTTGCTACAGGAATCTCCATAGAAAATGGTAATGTGGTTAGTCTGGAATCCATCCTGCAGCTCAGCAGTAAGCAATAAGTAATCCTCTTACTGCCTCTCACAAGATCATTATAGAAGAGTTTCTACATGCTTGTTAAGCGTGACATGCTAAAAGTAAAGGGGAAAAAATAAACTATTTCACTTAAGAGGAACAATTGAAAGGCATTCGATGCATATTTTATCAAGATGATAAATTAACACCATTTGTACTAATATTAGTACACTGCCTCATCTAAATAAATATGTTTTAGGTAATAATGCATGTGTGCATGTTCAGCTATTGGCTGACTAAATTTATTTTACAATTTGAAGTCAATAAATTAAGGGTACATTACATGTCTCTGCAAACACATACAAATGAGACTAGTCCTGATTACAGTAATCATTGTAATATTTTTTTTAGCAGAAACAATTATAATACTGCTGAATACTCAAAATACTCTGGCAATTTGGAATGTTTCTGTAACTAAAGTATTGTGTAAATAGATGAATTGCTAGAAAAAAAAATTGTTTCAATGAGCCAGCATTTGGCTGTGTACCGTATGAAGGTAGAAAAATTCTGAAATCTGTATACTAGATAAGGTTAACAGGAAAACTCATGCTCTTCATGCATTTTAAGAATGGACACAAATATTTTCTTTTAACATGCAGTGCTGTGAAGAGGTATTTGCACCCTTCCTGATTTTTATTATTTTTTAGCATGATTCAGATCATCAGCAAATTGTAATATTACACAAAGATAATCTGTGTAAATACAAAATGCAATTTTTAAATGGCTTAATTTATTAAGCGAAAAAAGGAAACCTGCACAGCGAAAACATGCAAACTCCAGGCAGGTAGTGCCATGGTTGGGATTTGAACCAATGACCCTAGCACTGCCAGGCATAAGTGCGATCTACTTAGCTACTTTGCTGCCCTGCCGTCACCGGGAGTTTTTCAGTCAGTGTTCGAAAGCAGCATAAACGCCCTACGCCTATAGCAAGGGTACTGTGCAACTTTGGTTAAACCTGTACAGTATTTATTTTTATTTTTTTACCTACAAGTGCCCCTTACCCATGTAAGCCATGTTTCGATAAAGGTGACCCAAACCTTGAACAATCAGTTTAAATCAATATGTACAAAAAATGTTTCTATGTTGGAAAGAAATCAAGAAGTTTACTGTGCTTTTCAAAAAATTATATATCGTGAACCAAGACCTTCAATCTAATCTCAATTTTCCAGTCTCCAGTCAGTGTGTTGTATATTATATAATGGAACTTCCTCTGTGATGCTGAACACCAGAATCATCAGACTCGCAGTATTTCCTCAGTATACAAGATCCCAAAGTGTATATAAGGAATGTCAATGGAAACCTGGGTATGAGTAAAAAATCAGTCCTTAAGAGCAATGTTTGAACCATATAGTTGTCCGGTCTGATAAGTATAGAACCTTCCAAAGAGAAACCACAGTCAATGATGAGGGAATTCCGGGGAGTCTCCAGAACTAATGTCCCTATTGGAAGCTTTTCCCTTTATTACATTTCTAATGTCAACTCAAAATTTGAGATTTTCTTTTACTTTTCAATGATCACAGTAAACTGGACAAATAAAGTGGGTGAATCTTTCTTGGTGTTCTAATCTTTCTCCATTCTATTGAAAACTAAACAGGAAAAAAAAATACTTTAATTACTCTTTATATCTTGTGTGCAAATATAAACCTTTCCAATGTTTGGTCCCATACAGAATATCTTTTTGACCTGTTGACCTGCCTCCCAGCCCAGTCCTCCAGTGCTAGATATAAATAAAATAACACTAAATATTTCTGCTGCTTTTGCAGGCCTGATGGAATTGGAACAGTTACAGCTGAGGAGAAGGAGAAATTTGAAGATATTAAAGAACAACTTGGATTGCTATTAGAAAACCAAATCAGTCACTTCAGGTAAAACATTTTCTATGGCTGAATAACACTGTAACATGTTTTGTTAACTGAATTGCTATAGTATGTTTTGTATAGGAAAAAACTCTGTGGATTTCTTTATCGTACATCATGGGAAACAGAGCAACCAAACTAGTCTTTACTCATGTGTAGCACCCCCTTACTTTCATTATGGGCACGACGCTAAATTTAGTGGGAAATGGGAGAGTTATTTTGCTCCCATTCACAGATTGCTAAATTTGGACTTTTGTCGCTCCAGAAATGTCCACTGGGTCGGTCTGTGCTCCAGGGATGCGGTACCATCCCTGGCCAGCAGTTGGCACCAGAGGGGTTCTGGCAGAGCAAGTTTTCCCCAGCAGCTAATCAGAGGAGTTTTCCCTCGCGGGGCATGCTGGGGGAGAGTATATCTGTGACAGGTGTCATGTGCTCAAAAATCTTTGCGGGGTCCCGCTTCCAGGTGCGGCATCCACCTTCAGGGTGCGCGCATCCATGGACCCTGCCGGCGTGACCCGCCTGGCCAAAATTGCAGATTACACAGAGCCTCATCCGGAGGTAAAAAGGGACTCCAGTGACTTACTGGGCCCCCAGTTCTATTGAGAGGATCCCAGGCTGGGAGCCGTTCGATTGGAGGGTTGGCTTGAGGAGAACCCGGAGACAGGTTGCCCAACAGGGCTTGAACGAACCATTCGGGGATCTGGTGACTAGAATGCTGACAGGTATGCTTTGCTGTCATCCGGTGACCTATTCTAAAACCTACTGGGAGGATTCGCTCCATTCATCTATTTAGCTCGCCTAAAGTAATAGGCCTGTGGCAAAGGCCCTAGAGCCAGGTCTGTGAGAGAGGCCTGTTCCTCCCAGCAAAAACAAAGTGACACTTCGGCTGCCAGACTGGTGAGAGGGGTCTGTCCGGGGGCACTTCACCCACTCTGGCTAGAGAGGCGACGAATCACAAATTGACATTACTGAGAGCAAGACTGCTCAGTTCATATCCAGGCCTGATACCGCAAAGTTCTCCCTTTCTCTTCATCAACCCAGTCTTCCTATTTGATGTTGATGTTGGCCGTGTTGGCCTGGAAATAAAGCATTGGAAAATCTGTATTCACTGTCTGGACCTTCGCTCACTACTTTGTTCTCCAACTGCACCCCTAGACCACATTAAGGTAACTTAATATGCCAATCCCAACAACAAATCAGCGGCTCCTTCGGGGGTAGCGCTACACATAGGATTATGCAGCACCTACAGATGATTGGACACTAGCAAAACAGACAGTCATCTCCTATATAACCCTTACTAAAAAGGAAGTACTATAGTTTTTTGTCAGTGTCTGACGATAATGGTCAGTGAAGTGCAGGTATCTGCACAATTTCTACCAGATTCTCAATGGTTCCAGCAATGATCAAGAGATTGGTTTTATCTGGATCAATTCCTGTATCTATATTGCTCAGATGATTTTTAACCAAGCCCCACAAGGATAAAAGAGCACAGGGTGTGGGGTTTGTCTGTATTGCAGCCTTTCGGCACAGGACCTTGCATGTGCAGAACCATGCCATGTGATAACCTGACAAGAAAGATCCAGAAGGGTGCTATACAGGTCCAGGGCAATGGACCCCTGGAAAATGAGGGGATTGAGTCCCTGAGGGTCTTGGAAGACTGAATCTGTTGTGATGGGTGAATTTTGGCTCTTTTTTTTCCTGTTATGGAAGGATCCTGCAGCAAGATTGGTGAGTGTTCTTATAGCCTGCCACCTATTGCTAGTTGCTGCCTGTGTCCCTTTGTTAAATCCCCACAAGGGGGCAGTGTTGGTCCAGGGCTAGGGCCTGCCTTTATATTCCCTTATGGCACATATGTCAAACACAAGGCCTGCAGGCTGAATCTGGCCAGCCAAACCTTGTTATGTGGCCCTTGCATCCAGTTTTGCAGCTGGAATACGGTGGAACTCCATTCCATCACCTCTGGCTCTCACCCTCCGCTTCACTCCCCGCTGTCACTTGTAAACACAGAAGCCTTTTGTGTTTACAAGGGACAGCTTTGCTCTCAGTAACAGATCCCTGCACGCTCTCACAGCAGGGTACAGAAGGGATCGATCCCCAGAATCTGAGAGAGCGATCTTTCTGCAAAGTATGGCAGAGCTGCTTACACGGGGAGGTACTAGAGCCCAATATATGGGTAGTAGAGTTGACTACACTGGGAGGTACTAGAGCTGACAACACAGTGCAGGTAGGAAAGAGTAGAGCTGTGAGGAAGCTTTGTGGAGAGGGGAGTTGGGGTTGCACACTCTGCATTGCGCACCCCTAAACCGTGCACACTGTACATGGTGCACCCCTGAACCCTGCACTTTGAACATAATGCATGCCTGAACTCTGCACTCTGTATGTAGCATAAGCCTGAATGCTGTACGTAGTGCACTCCAAATACAACTGGCCCTTTGAGGGAAGAGATACTGCTGATGTGGCCCACAATGGAATTGCGTTACAGTACCCTGCTCAATGGTGGTATGCTCTATGGGCTATGCTGAAAACTTAAATTTTCTGCTAATAGAACAGTCTTTTTCTGTCATAACTATGGCACACATGGGGCTCAAAGCATGCACAAGTTGGTAACTGGCCAGAAGTGAAGCCGTGAGGGGGATACTTTCAGAGCAACAGCAGGCGAGTGGGAGGATGATTTTTCTTGTATCACAAGGACATAGGGCAGGCTCTGCATCCTTTTGGGAAAGTTTGGTGATAACTAGTTCACTGTGCTTATATCACAGGTATCCTCTCACCTGATCGGACATTGCTTATTCTGGCACAAGTCCCATTTGTCAGGCCATATGTCTTCCAAAGGACAGGGAGCTGGAAGCACAGGAGGAAAAGGGCATTCAAGTGGTGGCGTCAGATCCTGAAAACTCTAGATTTTTCCAATAAGGGTCCAAGGGTTTTAGAATTGTCTGAATCCATTCCCTTCTGGTACTGTGGCTGTTCCTGGAACACAGGTTTATGTGACAATGGTAGACTTTTTCTTTGCCCAAGCGGTTTTAGAGCATGAGCAATATGCTTGCAAATTTGGAGCGAGAAGGTAAAAAACAAGGATGGCCCCCTTCATCTGTCTCTTCCCCATGGTTAGAAGGGAAATAATGTTCCAATATTTAAGGATCCTGTCAGTAAACACTTGGAAACCTTGTTCAAGGCATCCTTTGCCTGGATAGAGCCAGCAGTAGCAGCTACTGTTATCTGCCTAAACCTCAAAAGTGGGAGTGAAGTGGCTATCTAGGAGCCTGGATTCCACAGGCAGCGAGTCGGAGCTGGGACAGGGTTTGGCAGATTTGTCTTGGGTTCTTTGTTTTGCTGTGCATACTTTTAAGGATTCCATTCAGAAAATGTCATGCTGGGAATTTTTTTCTCTTATCTTTCAGGACAGCACCTCTAGAGAGCATGGCTCCACCCACTTGACAGGAAACACACCAAACTTCTTAAAAGGGAGGCTCCTTCCACTTATCAACATAATTTGTGTTTCCTCCAGCAGGAACATATGTGGGGGTTAGGAGCTCTCTAGGTGCTGTCCTAAGAGGCCAGATCTCCTTACTCCACCTGTTTTTTTCTTACCTCAGTGAGTCTGATTCCCTCCCATCCACGGGCTAGAGAGTGCCTGGTGAATGGGCCCCTTCTCCCTCATTGGTGCTCAGAGGTGCCGGGACCGCTCCGGGATGCTGCCCTTTGGCAAGCTAGACGGTGTGGACACATTTTCTCTGGTCCGGGCAGCCGAACGCCACCGCCATCTTGGGAAGGTCATTCAGGCTGCTTCCCCCGGAAGTGAGGTAACTGGAAGGGGGCGGCATCCCACAAGGGGGCGCGAGGCATGGAGATTATGTAATTTCCACCGGAACGCGCTGAGGGAGGAGGGAGGAACAGGTCTGGTGCCTTTTAGCCGAAGTCCGGGAATGGCGGTTTTGCCACCAACATCGCGCTGCTGCCTCAAACATGGATGGAGGATCCGCAGCGAGTGGAACAGGCACTGTCACCAGCAAGTCCCAGGTAAGGAGCAGACTGAGGTTCTACTCATTTACTATGGGGTCTCTCACTAGCGCTCTTCTCCCTTAGTGGGGTTGGAGTGTTTTCCCCCCTGGTGGCGGGGGCCTGTTGGGCACATGAGTGTAGTGGATCTCCCACTGTGCACCTGTGGTGAGCATCTTGATTGGTTTTCAGGCTGACTCAGATGGATGGTTTGTCTTTTTTTTTTTTCCCTTATGGCAGGCCAAGAGCACTGACCAAGGGAATAAAAATGAATGTCCTTCATGCAAGTCTAAGCTCCCTTAAGGCTGGAAAAAGACTTTGTCAAACATGTATTGATGCACTGGTGAAGGAGGAAGCGTCTGCCGCTTGCAGCGACATAATCACATCTGTTATAAAATAAATTGATACTACTATTCAATCTTTTAAGTCCTCACTCACGAAACCATCCGTGAGACAGACCTCTACCTCACAAGACTCACTGTTAGTCCCGGTAGTGGAGGCAGAAGAGAGTACTCTAAACTTCCCCCTCACATTCTCAAGAATCGGATGAGGAGGAGGATGAGCTAGAGAATATGTCTTCAAAATATAAATCGTCTTTGGAACAAGTTGATGGCCTCCTAAAAGCTGTTCATGCGACTTTATGCTTAGTGGAAGAGCGTACAGAATTGTCTTTACATGACAGGATGTATGCAGGACTCGGTGAGCCCAAGATACGCACCTTTCCAGTCCATTCAGTAATTTCTGAGGCAATCAAAGAATGGACTGATCCAGAAAGGAAACCTTTCTTTGCTAGTGCACACAAGAGAATGTTTCCTTTTGATAAAGACCCAGCAGCTCCCTGGAATAAGGTTCCAAAACTCGATGCAGCCTTTTCTCAAGTCTCAAGATCTACAGATCTAGCATTTGAGGAAATGGGGATTCTGAAAGACCCCCATGGATAAGAGGATGGATCGGCAATTAAAGAGGGATTGGCGATCCATCATAGGCAATCTTAAGCCTGCAATGGCGACTACTTGCGTCTCCAGAAATATGGAGTATTGGATGAACCAGCTTAAGCTCATATAATAGCTAATTCTCCAAAGCAAGAAATCCTAGACTCCTTTTCAACCCTGTCAGCAGCTGTAGCCTATCAGGATGATGGCAAAGTCCTTACTAACTTGGTTAGGAGGGCGCTGTGGTTGAAAACCTGGCCAGGGGAAACGGCGTCTAAAAACAAGCTGTGCAGAGTACCCTTCCACGGGGATTTATTGTTTGGCCCTGATTTAGATGCAGTTCTCGACAGAACTGCAGACAATAAAATCCTTTCCTGTCAAAAAAAAAACAGCAGAAGGGCAAAAGATTTTTTTCATCAAAGGGCTCAAGAACATATCAAGCCTCAAGAGAGGAAGAAAAGTTGGTCAGGGCAGAAGGGAACAGGCAAGGGGAATGTCTTGTTCCATCCTCCTGCGTCAACCAGCAAAGCACAATGACAGCCGGTTGCGGGTAGGGGGAAGACTTCAAAGTTTTCTCCCTTATTGGGCAAGCATCACAGAAAATCAGTATATTCTCTCTATGCTGACCCACGGTTACAGAATAGAAATTTTGGACACCCCCCGGAGAGGTACCTTTTGACAAATCTACAGAGAGTGAGTGAAAAACTTGTATAGCGCTACACATGCGAACTGAATCGCCTCAAGGCGCTTGGTATCCATTTCCTACTATTTTTCTTTGCATTCAGAATAGGTGGGCTGTGACCCGAGTACCACAGGGGGAGCTTTATCAGGGATTTTATTTTCATATATTCATAATAAAAAAGCCATCTGGCAGTTTCAGATTAATTCTCAACCTGAAGCCGCTGAACAGATCAGTCCTATACAAAAAATTCTGTATGGACTCAATCTTCACAGTCACAAATCTTTTGACAAAATAGTGCTTTATAGCATCAATCGACCTTCGAGATGCCTATCTGCATATACCCATAGCCCCTCAATCTCAGAAGTTTCTAAGATTGGCAGTAAACATGGGAAAAGAGGTTATGCACCTCCAATTCAAAGCCCTTCCCTTCGGCCTTTCCTCGGCTCTGAGAATATTTACAAAGGTCATGGAAGAGGCTCTCGCTCCTCTTTGCTTGCAGGGGGTAGCGGTAATTCCATACCTAGATGATCTGCTCTTATTTGCCCCCTCCAGGGAGAAATTGTTGGAGGATCTTGGTAGAGCCCGCAGTCATCTAGAGGCCTTGGGCTGGATCATAAATATGGAAAAATCAAATTTCAACCCAACCCAAGAAGCACAATTTCTGGGGTATAAGATCAGCTCAGTGGAGCAGAGATTTTTTCTCCCTAAAGACAAAATGCTAAAAATACAAAAGGTTGTAGCCTCCTTACAGACAAATCAAGAGCTGTCAGTCAGACAAGTAATGTCCGTTCTAGGAACCCTAACCTTATCCATGCCAGCAGTGCAATAGGCAAGACTTCACTTCAGACCTCTTCAGAATTTCCTCCTGAAAGCATGGCATCACAGGACAGAATCTCTGGAGGCAAAGGTAAAAATCCCCACCAAAGTCAAACGATCGCTTTGGTGGTGAAGTCAGAAACCTGTCAGCAGGCCTGTTGTGGTCATTTCCAGTAGAAAAGGTGATAGAACGACGGATGCCAGCCTATGGGGATGGGGGACGCACCTGGATCAAAACTACGCTCAGGGTGTTTGGTCCCGGTCAGAGGCAAAAAAGTCCTCCAATTGGAGATAACTAAGGGCAGTAGCCTTAGCTTTGAAAGCCTTCTCCGCAGACCTTTGCAGTCCTTATTGGCAGTCCACCTCAAAGGCACTTTAAATATAGTGGCAGATTTTCTAAGCAGAAGATGGATTCAGGAAGCAGAATGGAGCCTAAATCCAGAAGTCTTCACAATGATCATCGGGGCCTGGGGTCAACCACAAATAGACCTATTTGCGTCAGAAGAAAATACGCAACTTCCAGGTTTTTTTCTCCATTCACAGAAAATACAGTTCCCAGGGAACAGATGCGTTAATACAGCCTTGGAACTTCCAGCTGGGTTACGCCTTTCCTCCGTTTCAACTAATTCCGTTGGTATTGAGGAAAATTTAGAAGGAGAAGGTGGGAGTAATTCTAATTTTGGCCAAAAAGGGCATAGTTTCCCCCCTTCTTCGATTGGCAGTCAGACCGTCTTGGCAGCTGCCTCTCCGGTAGGACTTACTTCTGCAGGGTCCGATACACCATCCGGAGGTGGTCAGTCTAAGCCTCACGGCGTGGTATCTGAGAGGCAGTTGTTGAGACGAAAAGGTCTGTCTCGACCCCTGGTGACTACCTTGCTTTCCAGTAGAAAGTTGGTTACCAGAAAGATCTATGCTAAAAACTGGAAAGTTTATAACTCCCGGTGTCACTTGTCAAATAGAGTGGTGAAAAATCTAGTGTAAATTTGGGAATCTCTTCAAAATGGAGCAGAAAAAGGCTTGTCGGTTAGTACACTTAAAGTGCAGACAGCCGCATTGGGACTTTTTTATGGAAAGGCCTATATCTGCAGAGCCTCTAGTTTCAAGATTTTTCAATGCACTTTCTAGATCCAGACCGGCTCCTGCTAAACACTTTCCCAGTTGGGATTTGTCAGTGGTTCTTCAGGCACTCTCTAAGGAACCCTTTGAACCGCTACAAGGCATTTCTCTAAAGTACCTTACTCTCAAAACTGTTCCTAGTGGCAATAATGTCAGCCAGGAGAATTGGTGAGCTCCACGCCCTGTCAGTAAAAATACCCTTCCTATTCGTCTACACGGATAGGGATGTTCTAAAGACTGATCCAGCTTTTTTACCAAAAGTGGCATCAGCCCTCAACCGGTCGCAGGAAATCGTTCTACCGACCTTCTGCTCTAACCCGTCAGGGGAAAAGGAAAGTAATTACCACAATTTGGATGTGAGAAAAACTTTGCTACATTACCTTGAAGTGACTAAGGACTTTCGGTCTTCGGACTCCTTATTCATATTTTTTTCGGGACAAAAAGAAGGGCCACCAAGCATCAAAGGGATCAATAGCTAGATGACTTAAAACCACTATTCTGGAAGCCTACTCCCAAGCAGGGCTATCTCCCCCACTGGGAATTAAAGCACACTCTACTAGGGCTCAGGCCACTCCAGTGGCAGAAATAGCGGGTGCCACCCCAGATCAAATCTGTAAGGCGGCTACGTGGTCAAGTTACCTTGCGTTTGTCCGTCATTACAGACTGTAGCTTCTGTCAGCAAACGATCAGGCTTTTGGCAGAAAGGTCTTGCAGGCTGTGGTCCCTCCCTAAGTGGGTAAGTCTCTTTTATCCTCTCAAGGTGCTGTCTTGAAAGACAATAAGGGAAAAGTCAAGTTAGACTTACCGGTAACTTGTTTTCCATGAGTCTTTTAGGACAGCAGCAACCCGCCCTTATTGTTTTTGATTATGCTGTGACTAACCATACTCTGATTATGTGTTCCAGCTCGGGCCGGAGGTTTCTCTACTACTACTGATAAGTGGAAGGAGCCTCCCTTTTAAGAAGTTTGGTGAAGGTGTGTTTCCTGGCAAGTGGGTGGTGCCACGCTCTCAAGCTGCTGTCCTAAAAGACTCATGGAAAACAAGTTACCGTAAGTCTAACTTGACTTTTCCATACAGTTTTTTTTTTTGGGCTAACATTCTAGTCTGCAGATTTATCGTCTAATGCCGCGTACACACGATCGGTCAAATCGATGAGAACGATCTGATGGACCGTTTTCATCAGACCAAACCGATCGTGTGTAGGCCCCATCGGTTATTTATCCATCGGTTAAAAAAATCCAAGCTTGTTTTAAATTTAACCGATGGATACCTAACCGATAGAAAAAAAAACGATAGTTTATAGGCACGCCCATCGGTTAAAAATCCACGTATGCTCAGAATGAAGTCGACGCATGCTTGGAAGCATAGAACTTCCCTTTTTTCAGCACATCGTTCTGTTTTACGTCACCACGTTCTAGGCACCATCAGTCAGCTTCATCGGTTAACTGATGGAAAAATCCAACAGACTGTTTTCATCGATTGAACCGATCGTGTGTGCGCGGCATAAGAAGTTGATGGTGGGTTTTCCCTTTCATGGGGAATGCCTGTTTGAGACAAATTTGGATAAGTATATCCATAAGATTTCAGAAGGAATGTGGTCTCTTTTGTTTTTGTGTAAGAAAGGTATATCGGAGGGCACACGTGCCTTCTATTTGTACTCCAGTGTCCAGAAAACAGTCCTTTTGTCTCCCGCTGGCTTAGTCTTCTAGGCCAAAGAAACTAGGTCAGTTTCATATGAAGTTCTGGTCCTCTAAGCCAACTATGTTGGATGCCAAGTCATCTTTGTAATCAAGGGGAACCCAGACTTTCGGGTGGGGGGGACATTTGCAGGCATTTGCGGAAGTGTTGTAGGGGGCAAATAGGTTCATTGTACAACTACTCACGGTTACAGGTTAAAATTCTGAGAATTTTATGGTTTTAAATGTTTTTATGAATTTGCAAAGAAAATTGTTGCTTTGTCAAGCTCTCAATCATCTGCTTTCACAGGGTGAGATTTTGCCAGTTCCTCAGGTTGGCTTGATTGGGTTGGGGAGGATCTCTGGATCATCTGCAGGTTCAAGGAATTTGGTCTTCACAAGAAAGGCTGTTCTCAATATTCTGGAACTGCAAGTGATTCGTCTAGCAGTTCTGCATTGGTCAAAGCAGTTGCAGGGACTCCTGTTAAGGGTTTAGTTGGAAAATGCCACAGCTGTGGCATATATCAACCAATGGGGGGCATCAGGAGTCAAGTAGCCTAGGAGGAAAAGGGGAATCTCATCCTGGGCTGGGTAGAACTCCATGTTCCTGCCCTCTCTGCAGCCCACATTTTGGGAGAGGAAAATTGTCAGGCAGTTTTCGCCAGGGTCACAAGTGGTCTCTCCACCTGGAAGTGATCAGATTGCCCTCTCAATGGTGGGGCACACTAGACGTGGATCTCTTGGCTTCCAGATTCAATGCAAAGCTGGAGAGGTTCAGGACCAGGGATTCCCAGGCATTTGCAGTGGATGCCCTGATGGCACCTTGAGATCAGTTTTTCCTGATTTATGTCTTCACTCCAATACAGATAATTTTGCACCTGTTAACATATTTTTTGGTCGGAGGGAACACCAGTGATTCTGGTTTCTTCAACTTGGCCCAGGGACATGTGATATGTTGACATAATTAACATGTTTGTAGGCAATTCTTGGCTTCTTTCATTTCGGTCTTATCTGCTGGCAGAGGGCCGATCTTCCAGCTTTTGTTATGTTCACTAGCTTTAACGGCTTTGCTATTGAGGCCAGAGTTTTAAAGGATAGGGGGTATCGGATTACCTCCTTATGACACATTTAAGGGCCAGGAAGACAACTACTAGTAACATATGTGGCCTGGTGTGAGGCTAAAAAAATCCAGGTTTGCAATTATATTGTGGGTGAAATTCTGGCTTTCCTTCAGTCTGGGGTTGATATGAGGCTGGCCTTGAGTATGATCAAGAAGCAGATTTTGGACTTGGCAGTTTTTTTTTCCAAAGGCCAATTGTTGCTCATTCTTTAGTGTGTGCTTTTGTTGCGTACATGATTCCTACCGTTTGGTCCCATTTGTCCCCATAAGATCTCAGTTTGGAGTTGTTAGTTTTACAGAAAACACAGTTTGAGCAAATTTGGTACCCTCTGTTCTTTTACTACAGCAAGAAGGGTGTTAGAATTCATGGCCCTTTCTTGTAAGGATCTGTTTTTGGTACTTCATCATGACAATCCAACATGGCTGTTGTTTTTGATGAAAGTGGTTTCATCTTTTCATTTGAACCACTGCATTGTCCCCCCCTCCCCAAGGCCTTGGTCTCCAGGAGACAAGGCCCCTCCACATTCTAGATGTGGTTGGGGCTCTCAAGATGTATTTGAAATTGCCTGCCACAATCAGGCAGTTGGGTTTTCATTTTGTGTTTCCTGAAGGACCAAAGAAGAATCGGGCGGCTACTAAATCAACAATTTCCCATGCCATTTAGCAGTTTATTTCTCATCCTTATCCTTTGAAAGGAAAGGTTCAACCATTTCCAGTGACAGTTCATTCTACCAGAGGTGTTGGTCTGTGCTTCGTCAAACATTTGTGGCTCAGGTCTGCAAGGTTGCAACACCTTTACAAGATTTTATTAGGTGATGTAAGGGTTTGGATGCTGCTTGTGGTCTCATTTTTTTGCAGGCTGCTGTGTAGAATTTTTTTGGACCTGTTGGTCCTTGCTGTGTCTCCATCCTGAGCATTGCTTTAGGATAAGATTAAGGATTTATTAATCCTTACTGTATACTGTAAAATCAGTTTCTTGGAGTATATTACAGGACATATCGGTCCCTGCTCGCTGAATTGAGGTGTATGGCTTGGTACAAAGCTGAGGTACTTCCTGTATGGGATTTATATAAGAGAGGACCGCCTGTCTTTTTTGTCAGTGTCCAATCACCTGTAGGTGGCACATAACCATGTATGTATTAATATGGCTTCTCTGTGACCCATGATGCAATCAAAGAAAATGATTTTGCACACAAGTACAAAAATCAAATTTTTTGTCATCTTTTAAATACACTTTCACTTTTCTGAGGAAATGTGATCCAGAAGCCTACAATGAACTTAAAACAGATCTGTACCCATAATTTGATAACAATAATGTTCTTTAACACAAGAGCATACATTCCACATTAATAATTATGCCACCCAAATTACTGTGTGCTGTAAATTGCCTCTAGCGTTGCTCCAATTTCTTTTTGTTTAAGGCTGCCGTTTTGTTGATGCCTCAAGCATTCACTTCCATACTGGATCCTCTCCTTGGTCTCAAAAATATGTCACTTTTTGTAATTAACGTGTGCATTTCCAGCCTTGGTTGTATACCTTGGCTCAGCTAAAGAGGAAGGCTGACAGAAGCTTTACAATGCTGAAGTTCATAGGCAGCTGCCAAGGGAGAAAGGAGATAAGATAAGACACTAATCTTGCAATTTTAACTCATTTGTGTCTCCCTGGAAGCAGACCTTGTTCTGTCACCTCTCCTGCTTTTCTTTCTCTCTCCCTAAACCATGTTCCCTCATCATTCTTGTTTCTTGCCCCCACAGCAGAAGTAAATCTTTAGACTATCAGCTGATTGGCCTTTAGTGATTCACTGATTATCGACACAGTGCCAAGAATAAAGAACAACTAAAGTTCTGCAGAGCAAGGCGAGACAGTGCCTTACTGGATTTTAAACCACGCAGGCACTTATTTTTAATGTTTTGCATAACTATTTTTGCAAAAGGGGGCCAGCAGTATGTAATTGATCAGGATTACATTTTCTGTACAAAGTTCCCCTTTAATGATTAAAAATGGCTACATCTGCTATGGATTAAGTATTGTACTGCAGCAATAATCCATGTACTGCATTAGCAGTACACACTGTATCCTAGCATTTGTTTCTTGAAGAGAGGCCATTTCTAAATTTCATTCTGCTCCACTGATGATGCTTCCTATCACCAGTTGTGAAAAACGTTGCAACCAAGCCAGTAGAAGTCTCACCAGAATTTGGTATAGGAATAGGACCTATTAACATTTAAACATTATAGCTACAAGCAACACTTTGTACCAATACAATGCATTTTAATCTCTTCCAACACCATTCCAGAGAAGTTTTGTGGATACTGCTTTATAATGTTCTAAAGACTATTTTATAGTGTTTCGCAATAAATCATGTAGATAAAATAAGCAAGCAATACCCAAAAACATTATTCCAATGGCACTTTTTATTGAAAATAACTTTTCTAGCCTTCGCTCCTAATTGGTGGCCAGTGTAAATAATTGTTGCTGTGCATAATCCTAAATGAGATGGTGTTGAAAAAAGGGCTATGTTATTTACATCTAATATGATCCTAATAACGCTTTAGTGTGTGCCCTCTGGGACCTGTTTATCTGGGATTTTATGGGTAATCCCAGATCTATAACAATCATTTAGAAACCGGATGGCTTGGTAGTTAAGGGGTGTAAACAAAGTGTGAAGTGCTCTGAAGATTATGTTCATTCTTTGAAGAATTACAGCTTCAATAATTAAAATTGAAAAAAAGATGTTGAAAGGTTTATTCAAACATGGATTACTGCTTAGAGAACTGAAAGCTACGTCATTATTCCTAATTAAAACCCACATATTATATTAATACTAATGAAACTAAGCTGTGCATAAAAGGATATTTTTCATTAAGGGAAAGTCTAATTCTTACAGCATAATGTACTGGTAGACTGTCCCTAAATAAATGACACAATGTCTCTTCTTCCTAAGGTATGAAGCTATGATGTGACACAGAATGTTTATGTCAAACTTATTTTCTGGGATCTTCCAGGCATTCACAAATGTGCATGCTATTAGAATTGATTGGTACCAAGTAGTCTAGCTTGTTGTATACTTTGCAGCATTTTTTTTTCTTATTATTTTACATATAACCCTTTATAATCAGGGATCTTTAAAGCATGGATGCCCAGACTAAATTTATCAGTGTGGGGGAAAAAAAACATACAGTGGGCATAATAATTATTTGATCCCCTCCAGATTTTGTAAGTTTGACCACTTACAAAGAAATGAAGGATCTATAATTTGTATCATGGGTGTATTTTTTTTTTAAATACTTTTTGTTTTTTCTTAAAGAGTTGAACAATAAAGAGCCTTTGTGCATTCCCCGGCTCAAACGTCACAAAACAATCAAAAAGAAAAAGAGAAAAACATAACTACTACAATGAACCTCGATCATAGGTGTATTTTTAACTGTTAGACAGAATATCAACCAAAAATCCAGAAAACACACAAACAAAATGCTATAAATAAAGTTGCAGTTCAGTGAGTAAAATAAGTGTTCGATCCCCAGGCAAAACATGACTTAGTACTTTGTTGGCAAGCACAGAGGTAAGACATTTCTTTTAGTTAGTTACATGGTTCACATAATGCATGCATTCCCGCGTGGCATGTTCCTGCGTGGTGCGTTTTTTTAACAGCCCATTAATTTCAGTGGGTGCCAAATGCGCAGGAACACGCAGAATATGGCAGGCTAAATGTATAAATTTGCACTGCCCAAACCCCATGGTATAAGAGACTGCACCTTGGCATTGCAAGCTATTATTACGTTTCTGATCTGCTGAGGACACCCAGATCCATCTTGACCATTGACTCCCCCTGCTGTTCTTCATCAAGAATGTATGGTGCAGGCATGTTTTTAGCCCCAAAGTGCATAACTTCTACATTTATTAACATTAAAGAAGTTCGCCTTTAGAACACGTTCCACCCATTTTTAGCCTCCATTCACACCTGAGCATAGTCCAGTGACGGCTGCTACAGTGCTTAGTTTTGCTAAAAAAAAAAAAAAAAAAAAAATTTTGGAACAGCACTATTCATTTGAATGGGCCTCCCTCCACTCCAAAAATGGTCCAAAGAAGCTCATGTACCAAATCTTGGCAGAGAGCCAGGAGTGGTTGTTTGCCACGATTGTAGCTCGAAGGTGGTGGCAAAATCACTGTTCCAGCATCTGCAGCCTCTCTCTCCCCATCAAGAGAGGGATCCTCTCTCTGCACCCACTGTCAAAATCTGAAAATAGCTTGGTTGCGTGGGGCTCTGCCCACAAGCCAACGTCATTCATTCACAGTTTCCTTTGAATAAATGCCTACAGTTACTGATAGTTCATTGATTCTTTCTGCTTTCAGGTAACTGCTGGCCCATACGAGCTATGAGCAGACAGCTATGCTGATAGTCTGCAGGAGCCCGAGATTACATCCACTATTGTGGGAGCAATGCTCTTCAAACTCCTCAGAAAAAATATATAATAAATGCACATTTTTTTTTTACCTGCAAAAAAGTAGTGTTTCAGTGTTTTGCAGATGACAACAAGTTATGCAGTTGAATGTCCTTACAGGATGTCTCCAATTTACAAGCTGACCACACAGCACTATTTTATTGGGTAACTACATGGAAAATTAGGTTTAACCACTTAAGCCCCGGACCCTTTTGTAGCTAAAGGACCAGGCCACTTTTTGCGATTCGGCACTGCGGCGCTTTAACTGATAATTGCGCGGTCGTGCGACGTGGCTCCCTAACAAAATTGGTGCCTTTTTTTTCCACAAATAGAGCTTTCTTTTGGTGGTATTTGATCATCTCTGCGTTTTTTTTTTTTTTTTTTGCGCTATAAACAAAAAGGCTCTTCCAGCCTTTTTGAAGCCACCCAGCAGGGCTGTCCCTGGGGCCCACGGCCGTCCACTCATACTCAGTGCAGCCGCCCATTCAATTCAAAGCATAGCTGGGGGGCAGAGACTAGAGGTCAGCGGACTGGTGAGGAATGTGAAGTGGAAAGGGGCAGGAGGGGACCCCATCTCCTGATTTCAGCATAGGTGTCACTGCTGCGAGACACTACAAACCTACCTCCCAACTTTTTTGAGATGAGAATGAGGGACACCTATCAGCAAATGTATGCAGGCATAGGACACCCATTGTCGCACCCCCTTAAAGGAGAATTGTACAAAAAGATAAGATTGGGTAACCCCACAAGTGCTTTTTTTAACCACTACTATTCCTTTATGTTGGCTTTTGGAATTTACAAATGCAGCAATTTAGAAAACAGATGAAAGGTTTGGTGCTGAAAAACTCTTTTTGATAGATAAAAAGTGCATTTTATATACATCAATATAGATCAGGCCAAAATGAGGGACAAATGAGGAGGAATGAGGGACAAAGGGACATTGCTCCAAATCAGGGACAGTCCCTCGGAATCAGGGACAGTTGGGAGCTTTGCACAAAGTCGGAGACGCAGTGAAGTCGGAGACGCAGTGAAGCCAGAGACACGGTGACTAACACTACCTGTGATTATAGTTGCCATTAAAAGTCACCACTACAGTTCTCAGATAAGCAGATGACCTTGATCAAGAGCACCCAAGTTGGCTAATCAGAACTCCAACCAGTATTGGCACTAATCCCATTCCCCCCACCAAGGAGTAAGAGAAGCAATAAAAATAGAGAATGCATGGACGGGAGAGGAAAAGAGGGGGGTGGAAGTAAAAGAGAAAGAATAAGTGAAAGAACAAGAAAGAAGGCTAGAGAGAGGGATGGGGGGGGGGGACGACAAGAAATAAGGATAGAGAGGGATAAAAGGGAAAGAAAGGAGATCAGAACAAAGAGAAAGAGTGGTACATCCTAAAATGTATTATAAGGGGTTTGTTTTAATGTTGTACGAGTGGAAGGGACTCGGGGAGCTCTAAATATCCGTGAGTTAGGGGTGCAAATTACTTGTCTCGCCTTGAGTGCTGACAACCCACACTACGAAAATAATTTTACTGTTAGGGGTCCCCACAACTTGGGAAATTTTATCAAGGGGTCACGGCACTAGGAATGTTGAGAACCACTGGTTTACACCAACATCTCCTCGTTCTATGTCTCCGTGAGACGATCGCAGGTATGCCCGCGACGATTGAGACCGTGGGACCGCTTCTTAAAGGGGATGTACAGGTACGCTCTTTTGCCTGCCCGTGCCATGCTGCAGACGTATATCTGCGGGTGGCAAGTGGTTAAAGGATACGCTCACCCATAAAAAATAAAATGTATAACACCTCCCATACAGGAAGTACCTCCGTTTTTTTGCCAGTGTCTTGAAGGTGATGGTCATGGTAGGAGAAGCTCTCCATGATCCAAGAATATGTCCTGGATAAAGATCCTGCAGGATTTAAGGAGCAATGTGATTGGATCCATCCAGACAGTGCAACACTAAATTGGATGGTACACGAGCCTCGGATGATGGAAGACTACAAGGTGTTGCCTGTAATGCAAGCCTTTTGGGGCGCTGGACCCTGGGATATGGACCCTTGGTAAGAAAACACCAAAGGCGATCCAGCAGAGAATGGCCCTAAGATTATAGGGGGACCCATTCCGTGAAGGCACATAAGAGACAAAATCCACCATGGGTGGGTGAAGATTGAGTCCTGCAGTGGGATTGGTAAGTGATTTGTTTTACCTAAAAACAGGATCTTACAGTTTGACAGTAAGCCGGGTGCCATGATTTGTTTAACCACTAGATAGAGGGCAGTGATGTCACGGATCCAGCTGTAGTGCATACCTAGAAATTCTTCTCCTAAGGAAGAGACTTCTGGCCTCTCTATAAAGACCGGCGGGCAGCGGGAATTAGATTCCCCACCCGTACACCTGGTCTCGCACTCTGCACCTTTGGTGGCCATTCCCTGCCGTTGTATATGTGGCCACATAAAGGGAATGCGCAGATGTGGTAGCAGCTTCCGTTATGACCCTGCATGGTAAACGTGCATGTAGGTGTGTCCATGATACGATCGTGCAAGTCGCACAGTAAGGGGCAGAGGCGGCCATATTTGAGGAAGCGTTCCCGGCAGCATGGGCTCCTGCAGGCAAGCTGGCAGGAATGCATTGCCGCTTCAGCTGGGCACGTGAATCACTATGGATGGGTCAGGCACTGACAGGTTTGGTACAGTGGGTAACAGAGCTGTAAACTGTGATGAGCTGGTTACAGCAGGGGGTATTGGTACCTCAAAGTTTGTTGCCTAGAGCAATACTCTCCCAGAAGAGAAGTTTTGGGACACAGCAGGAAGGGGCGCAAGTGTGCCACCGTCAGGCTTGAACAATCCTAGCTGTGCATCCTCTGTTAATCTCCCCTGAAAGGCCATTCTGAGCAATTGCGGTTGTCGGGCATAGTAGCTACGTCAAATGCTTCAGCCTCAGCCTATGTCACGAAGGACAATTTGGCATCAGCTTTAGCTGGATTAGAGGGTAAAATAGCAGTTATGATTGCCTCAGTGTCTCAAAGAGGGAAAAAACGTGATGGATCTCCTTCACCTGAGCTCCCCCTCCCCTTTATTGGAACAAAATTGGCAGAGAATGTGGAAGAAGTGGCTGTAAATGACCTGGAGAAATGTCAGGCTGAGGATTCCACTTTCGGAGGCTAGTTTCAGCTGACCAGTCCATAGATTAATTCAATCTCTTAGAACGGGGAAATGCAATTAGCGGACCTCCAGATGTTGCAGAACTACAAATCCCATGAGGCAAAGCAAGACTCTGACAGCCACATGCATAACACTCAGAGGCAGAATCATGATGGGACTTGTAGTTTTGCAACAGCTGGAGGTCCGCTAATTGCATATCTCTGTCTTAGAAGAAAGTCACCGCTCCAGGTGGGACTACTATACGGTCACACACTGTTACAGGATTCCAAGGGTGCTGGTGGTGCACTAGGCAAGCATAAAAGATAGATGAAGGATGGATGGCCGCACTCCAATATCCGTACATGTTGTCTTTTATTAAATGAACAGCAGATACATCACCAGATCAAAACAACAGGAACAGGGGAACAGCCGCCGTTTCGCACAAAATCAGTGCTTATTCATGGCTTATTCAATCTCTTACTGAAATGGTCTGGTCTGGATTTGATTTACCTCCATTAAAGGTTTCTGAAGTTTCCTTTTCTTCATTAGGCTCATTACGACCTCCACAGAGTTCTCAGGCCTTCCCTTTGCACCCACCATTGGAGCAGATAGTGTATGTTGACTGGGATCACCCTGATGGGGTTTTTGATCCTCCCAAAAGGTTTTCACTTTTGTACCCTATGGAGGAAATGTTTACAAAGAAATGGAGTATGCCAATGGTGGATGCTGCTATTTTTTCTGTGAATAGAAATGTAATCTGTCCTGTAGAAAATGCCCAGGTGTTTAAAGATTCAGCGGATAAGATGCCCAGGTGTTTAAAGATTCAGCGGATAAGAAAGTGTAATCCCTACGAAACGCTTAATTTGCTATTAAAAAAAAAACCCTAAAGACTGGTATTAAGAACTTTGACGGTACCACATAAATAAAAAGTGTCAAAAATGTATTGTACCTAATTTAAAGTCATTAAAACATATATTCAAGTCATAACAACACCTAATTCATATATATATAGATTGTATTTGTGCTGCACAGTATAAAACCGAATCGTCAACCCTATTGAAATCAGGTGGTGAATGGCTTGCTGCGACTTCCGACCCAGTTGCATTTCACTGGTCGCTGCCCAATTCTTCAGGAAAGCAAATTACATTCAAGCTCTACAATAGAACAGATACAGTTGGCAATTTCAATACTATCATTGTAGACTAGAGTATGAAGCCTCAGATGTAGGCACTACACATACCTCAGTGTGTATAAACATCAGCATAAACAGTGTCAAACATTAATTTCTACAACCGGCTGTTGCCAACTCACTTGGTTAAAGGAGTGGTCCAGAAATGGGCTCATCCACAAGTCATCAAAGCTTAAGTCACCAACACACGTGTAGCGGTTGAATATCTATAACAACAAATTGTACATGGTAATACCATGGCTGTCTAGTGGATAAATAGATGTGTATGTGTGTGTATAAAGTAGAGGGGGACACAAAAATTTAGTTTTCAGGACATTTCCAATAGTCCTCCATAATGGAAAGCTCTTTATATTCCCAACTACACCCCTACTCTCCATCATGAGGACAAACTGTTCAATACAGGCTATCCAAAGTTAAGATGTCTATCATCTCTAATATATTTAAGCAAATATTCTATCCTAGTGATTAGTACACCCCCTCACAATATGTAATCCACTAAAAGCCTAATTATCCATCTATCAATATACCACCTCCTATACAAAAAAGGAGGGGTATATGGGAACCTCTATACATGTGTGCAATGAGAGCAAAGCAATCCAGTGCCCCTTTATCTGATATGTCAAATCAAAGATCAAAAGTAGGGTTAGCTGAACACCCCCCCCATTCGGTTCGCACCAGAACCTTTGAACGGACCGAACGCAAACATTTGGAACCCCATTGACGTCAATGAGACTCGAACATTCAAATTCAAAAGTGCTCATTTTAAAGCCTAATATGCAAGTTATTGTCGGAAAACAGGTTTGAGAACCCGGGTCTTGCCCCAGGGAACATGTATCAATGGAAAAAAGTTTTAAAAACGGTCGTTTTTTTG
Source organism: Rana temporaria (assembly GCF_905171775.1). Taxonomy (NCBI): domain Eukaryota; kingdom Metazoa; phylum Chordata; class Amphibia; order Anura; family Ranidae; genus Rana; species Rana temporaria. The sequence continues at coordinate 160,015,107 of NC_053491.1, forward strand.
GAGAAGTGATTTTAATGATGCTTAAAGTGAAAAAGAAAAAGAAAAATTCCTTTAATATCGTACCTGCTGGGTGTCTATAATATGCCTGTGAGGTGGAACGTGTTTAGAACTGTCCCTGCACAAAATGAGATTACTATAAGAAACACGTGATTTAAAACTACTTGCTGCTTTAATGCAATGTCTGGTCCCTGCAATATGGATGAAAATCATTGAGAAAAATGGCATGGGTTTCCCCCCACTCCCCCCAGGTCATTACAAGCCCCTTTGGCCACTTTGAACAGCATTATACAGGCGGTGCAAACAAGACAGGCACTGTAGGTTTGTTAAGTAGAATATGTTTGTAATTTTGAACTGGTACTTTTTTAAAGTGTAGCTCCAGCCATAAAATCTATTTTTAAGCTTTTCTGAAAACATAGAGAAGGGTTATCACCCCTGTAAACATTTGTTTTGCTGTCTGTGTGCATCTGTTCAGAAGATTGCAATTCACTTTCTGTCCCAATGACAAATGATGTTTTGAAAATTTGGGTTTTTTAGTGAAACAAGGATTGGTGATAAAGCATCAGTAGACAGAAGACACCTCTTACAGAAGAGAATTTCCCTTCCTAGGGGTAAATTTCCTCTCACTTCCTGTTGTCTCCGTCCGTTTGCAAGTAGGAGTCGTTTGTAAGTAGGATGTTTGAAAGTAGGGGCCTGCCGTATATACTCTGCAGAAATTTGGGCCCTAGGTGTTGGTGTTGCCACAACACTGTAAGCCCTCACAGTTAGTACACACGGTCGGTTTTGTCCGATGAGAATGAACCGAAGTTCTTTTTTTTGTTTAATATATTTTTATTGATAGAAATAGACAGTACAATAAGAGTAAATCAACCCTTTAAAGAAACATTGTCACAGAATAGTAAATTGGGAAATATAACAAATGATGCATCATAGAGAGCACAAGTGTTTCAATTGTCTATGAATAAAGAAAAAGAAAAGAGAGACAGAGAGATTACAGAAAAGGGAGGAGGAAAGAGTTGGGAAAGAAGTAGGGAGGAAGAGACAAGAGGGCAGAAAAAAAGAGGGATATAGGATGAATGAACTGAAGTTCATTTTCATCGGACCAAACCGACCGTGTGTATAGGCTATCGGTCTGTTTTCCTTCGGTCCAAAATTTTAAAACATGCTTAAAAACCGAACCGATGGACCGCTGCCCCATCGGACCAAACCGATGGTTAGTACAGAAAAGCATTGGTTCAAAACCCGCGCATGCTCAGAATCAAGTCGACGCATGCTTGGAAGCATTGAACTTCTTTTTATTCAGCACTTTGTGTGTTTTACGTCACCGCGTTCTGACCCGATCGGATTTTGAACTGATGGTGTGTACACACATCAGGCCGTACGGCCACTTCAGAGGTGAACCGATGAAAACGGTCCGTCGGACCATTCTCATCGGTTTTGTCCGACCGTGTGTACGGGGCCTTAGTGGGCGCTGGAACGCCCTGCTGTGTGAACTATTATATCAAGAATTGTAATTACATGCCATTGTTGAACAGTGGTAGAAAAATTGGGTCTTTGGTGCTGGTGCCACAACTCTGTAAGCCCACACAGTTACTCTTGGTGGGCACATGAATGGGCCCTGCTGTGAAATATTAGATCAAGAATTGTAATGGATTTTACAGGTAAGAATGTAGGAAATTCTATTTTTTAGGCCCAAACTAAACTATATCACTTATAAATTGGTTGAAAAGTAAAGGTCCCAACACGGAACCTTGGGGTACACCACTAACAACCTTAGACCATTCAGAGTAAGAATTATTCATCACTGCTCTCTGAATACTGTCTTTTGACAGTTTTATATTCATTTATAAACAGAACTTTCTAAGCCTATAGACTTTGAATTGCTTCCCGACCTCCCCATAACAGATTTACTGCTACAGGGCGGCCGCTGTGAAGCAGAAACACTGATCCATGTCTCGCCAGTAGGAAAAAAAGCACCTCACACAGTATAGTAAAACACTGGTCAGGCACACAATTAACCCTTTGATCGACCCTGATGTTTAACCCCTCCCCAGCCAGTGTCATTAGCACAGTGATCACTGTATTAGTGTCACTGGTCCCCCAAAAAGTGTCAGGTGTTCGCTCTGTCTGCCGCAAAATCAGAGTCCCACAGTAAGTCGCTGATCACCGCCATTACTAGTAAAAAAAAAATATCCCATAGTTTGTAGACCGTTTACATTTTTGCCCAAACCAATCAATATAAACTTATTGGGATTATTATGCTTAATTTTACCAAAAATAGGTACCAGAATACATATTGGCCTAAAATTATGAAGAAATTCGATTTTTTTATTTGGATATATTTTAGAGCAGAAAGTTATTTTATTTTCAGAATTGTTGGTTGTTCTTTGTTTCTAGTGCAAAAAAATTTAAACGCAGAGGTGATCAAATACCACCAAAAGAAAGCTCTATTTGTGGGGAAAAACTACAGAATAACTTGACTGTTTATTTCCACAACATAAGCTAATAGTTCTATAGTCCAAGATGGGCAAAAGGGAGAGCTAATTTATTCTTCTTGAGATAAGAGTGTGTGCACAGTAAAGCTCTTACATTTCTGACAATTCTTTATTGCATTTACTGAACTGATATAACAAAACACTTTTAGTGGTATATTGAACTGACCTGTAGGTGAAATTAAATGGGAAGACACCAGTGTTCAGCATACATTTCCTCACAAAGGTGTCTCCCACTTTCCTAATATAAAATTGAAAGCAATGTCTGTGGCATATTTATATTTGAGTATTTTGTTTTTCTCTACAGGTACTGTTTTCCGTTTGGAAGGCCAGAAGGAGCTTTGAAAGCCACATTGTCTCTCTTAGAGAGGGTATCTATTCACATTTTACCATTTCTATTTACCAAGCACTGTATTTAAAAATGATTTGATTGAAAAAATATATATATATTTCATACATATTCTGTAAAGGGGAAGCATTCAGCTGTATTTTTCTATGTATTTTTTTTGACCTGTATCTTTAGACACAGGATGGTCCATTTTCATCATTGGAATTCCAGTGCAGGAGGGGTGAGTATGTAAACCAAGGGTTTGACAATAAGGGTCAATGAATGTTCGGGTTACAGTGACAAGTTGGATTCACACCACTTCCATTGCATTTAGCATGCATTGGCCAATTACAAATGTTGACATCTCTTTTTAACACATTGCATTGATGTGTATTTTTTTTAAAAGGATTGCATTGATGTGCATCTTTATTCTTATTCATAGCAGTATCCAGAATACATTTTCTTCTCCCCTTACAGTGGTTCTAAAGCCTTAAGTTTTTTTACCTTAATGTATTGTATGCATTACTGGAGGTTCCCCCTAGCCTCCTCTTTTTCTTACCTGAGCCCAATCCAATACAGTGATATGTACAGAGTGATATGTACTCTCACCACTGTCTCCCTCCTCATTGGGCAGACTGATAGCAGCAGGATCCATTGGCTCCCGCTGCTATCAACCAAATGTGACATGGAAGGCGGGGCCAAGATGCCCGCTCTGTGTCACTAGACGCAGACAAGGCTGCCCAGGAGCGAGGCCGCCCTTGTGCCCCATGGAAAGCAGTTTTGGAAACTCGAGATGGCCGCATGATTTGAGAGCTCCGGCACACTGAGGACAAAAAACGCTCAGATTGGGGATTTCACCCGAAAATTCGAGGATGGGCAGAACACATAGGAGCACCGCCACCCCCCAGTCAACAACGGAGAGCGGATCCCAACTCGGATCCAACATACCGGAGATGTTCCGGACTCGGGCCTTGACACACACCACGGAGCTTCTGGCCTCCCAGGCGGCACGGGCCTCGTCTCTATCCCCGCCCGGCGGATCGGCTGACGTGATGGCGGGAGACAGCAGAGCTGCAGCGCCGAGCCTCCTAGATCTACAAAGAGATCTGCAATCGGTCGCTCTGGACATTAAGCATACCCTAACGGCGGCTATATCTGACCTGAAGTCAGACCTGCAGGCGATGGGGGGCCGACTGAAAGACGTAGAGGAGGACGAGCAGCGGCGATAAGGCAAGTGCAGAAAACCTACGATTTCCACCTACCCCACATGTTCGAATTGCACAGACATGTGGAAGATTTAGATAACAGGGGGCCCAGGCACAATATTAGGGTACGGAGCCTTCCCGAGGGAATCAATCAGGCCTCTATGCCCCTGGCGGTGTGCGCCATATTCAACAACCTACTTGAACAGCCTGCTGATGCACCTATTGAGATGGAAAGAATCCATCGAGCCCTGCGGCCTCCCCCCAGAGATTCCGAACCCCCCAGGGACATAGTGTGCTGTATTGTAAACTTTCCCCTAAAAGAGGAGATTCTCAACAGAGCCAGGATCAGAGGCCGTATTTTGCACAATGGCGCCAAAATAAAGTTGTTCCAGGACTTGTCCCAGATAACTCTGCAAACTAGGCGCACTCTCCGCCCTCTACTGGACACACTTCGAGCGCGAAACATTCAATACAGATGGAAGTTTCCATTTTGTCTGTCTGCAACCACCAGGGGGCGTACTGCTCTTCTACGAACGCCGGAGGATCTCCCGGGCTTCTGCGAACAACTCGACATCCCGCCCGTCGACATACCAGAATGGCACTCGTTCTATTTCCCGACGGAACCGTGGAAGCCAGTCTCGCATGCCTCGTCACCCAAAGCACAGCGACAGATCCAGACGCCGCCGACTAGATCCCTCATCTCCAGGAGATCGTCCATCCCGCCGCGACTTCCCGGCTCACCCCCCGGGTCAAGCTGACCCCACCGGAGGGGGAATCGGGACATGTGAACACCTAAACGGCTGCACTGGGTATCGCAGATCAGTGAGTTGAACTGTTTTTTTTCCTTTCTTCCTGTCCACCAGCACTTGCGGTCGCCTCCCTCTCTCCATGCTTACACTGGTACTCTTTAGTTGCAAGCAGCGCAGGGTGTTTGATGTCTATTGGCGATCCTCTCCCTTTACCTTGCCACCAGGGACCCTAGCACGGCACCGGACATGTCCTGCACCAGGTATGACTTTCACATTATTCCAACATAGCCCTCTATGCCCACGACGCGGAAACCCTGTCTTGCCCGCTAGACTTGGGATTCCAGAGACTACCTACCCCCCTTTTTTTTTTCTCTTTTTTTTTTTTTTTTTGTTTTGTTTTGTGTCGGAGGGGGGGGGGGGATTGAATATTCAAACCACTAAGCATTCATATGTTAGAAGCAGGATACACCCGTGAAGATACTGATGACATCTGTGTCTTCGGATTGATGTGAATTGTTGGCAGGCAGGCTGCCTATCTCTCCTGATCTAGCTTTCTTTTTTCGCTCCCCTTTCTGTCTTTTGTTCTTCTTTCTTCTTATTTTTGTTTTTTATTTTATTTCATTGTTTTTTCTCTGGGGATGACATCATTAATATATTTCATCCTCAGTACGTTCTACTTTGAAAAGGTTTGTTCATTTAAACGTAATTGAAGAATTCCTTCTTGCCTTTGGGGAATTTAGGTTTGATGAAGATTTTGAAAAAAATGTTTTCAGATACCAGCATGTTCCAGTATTAGTTATCGGAGGGAGGGAGAATTCTAGTGTTTGCTCAACCTCTTGGACACAGAATGTTCCCGTTAGGGGTGTCGGAGAGGTTGAAGTATTCCGGATATCTTATCCTTTAATTGATTTCTATAATTTGATCTTATATTATATTTTTAATATATTGGGTGGTATTCATGGACCTAGGAATTCCTTAATATATAAAGATTTTCTTTTTTAAATATCAATTATTATTTTAGATTACTTTATTCTTTATGCTTCTGTAAACTGACTTACTCTTATCACATGGTAATGAGCATATGGAATTGCTATATATAAGAGGCAGTTAGTAAGTAGGGAATGATTGATATGAAATATGTTTAATTGATTATATTTCTGTATGCTATTGCCATATATCCTGCTATTTTAATTTAATTGTATGTTCTTCTTTTATTGAAAATAAACTTAAATTTGAATGAAAAAAAAAAGAAGCAGGATACAATGTATTACATGACTATACGTGTGTACGTGTGCCTTCTCTGGTGTCCCGGGTGGTTTACTGTACTTGAAACAAGGTATCAGAGTGGATTCTCTCACATGCGGGATTGGCTGGCATGTCGATATCACTGTCGCCGCCGCACTATCATTGCTGACTAAACAGCTATTTACTCTATATCGCTACACTAGTGAACAGGTACCGATCGGCCTGGCGCTGTTCTTGGGCGTGGAGCATCTGGGACATGGGCTGGGTTCACTGAGAATTGAGCCCCTTTGTTTTTGGTTGAATTCCGTGCCCATGGGCTACCACACTCAGGCCTCACACACCATGCCCCTATGTGGAGAGCCAAGTGATGCCATCGCTTCAAATGTAAGTGTGCCCCCTTTTCTCTTCATGGGCTCATGAAACCTAACGGCGTGCAGTAGCCCCCTCATGAGACCTGCTGGGAGGGATTCTGGTCCGCCCCCCGCATAACTGTATGCCTGTGCCCCCCTCACCCCTTCCATGCCCCCCCCTCCACACCTCACTCCTGGTGCATGACCCCCCCCTCCCTTCCCCACCTACCCGGTTGCTTGAGCGGTGCGAGGTGGACAACGGAGGTCCCACCAAATCACATGTCATCTCTCTGGGTGCTGAGGCACGATGAAGAATGAAGCTGGGTTTGTTTTTCAAGGACTGTTTACTTTTCTTGTGTTTTGCACTGATCCACGATCACGACAGAATGGAAAAATTCTATTGCCTTAGTTCAAGTTAGTTTTCTTAGGAATGCTTTACAGATGCCCGCTCTCAGCTGGAGGGTTCCCTAACCCCCCCCCCGGCGTTGCCCATCATACTTTGACCCCTTATGGGATCCCCACGTTATGGGCCTTTTCATGCTCTTAGTGCCCTTCCTTCAATGCTCATGACCCCCTACGGCTTCCACGTTATACCGTATTTGATGTTTAATGATAATGTGCCTCAACGGATGCCACTGTACAATCCTTTATTGTCCTCTTTAGTGCCGAATCGCGAGTTTCCTTTCAGGTCTACTACCCCCACACAGCTGTCCAGCAGGACTATAGCTGACACTCTGGATTTCTCACCCCTTTTCCTGTCTCGTCCCCCCCTCCCCCCTCTATTAGGTGACGCGGTACTCCGCGTAGTCGCCTCTGGAATTTCTTGTTCCCCCTTCTAGAATCGTGTGGACATATCCATCACGAACGATACCCGCTCTCTCCCTCCCTCCCCATCTGCTGCCACTCCTGGTACCCCTAAACTCGTACTCTTGGTTCCAATCCGGATTCACCCACCACTCAACCCCCCCCATGTCCTCTTTCCGCTATTTCCTACACTTCCCTCTGGTCTTCCCATACCCCTCGCTTGCCGGATCCTCATCTCTTTTCTTTTCCTTCCTCCCCAGAGAGCCACTCCTCCTCACCTTTTAGCCACTTTACGGATTATCCCTAGACCCCTTAGGGTACTATAGACCGTCCAAATGGACAAGCAAAACCACCTACCCCTCAAGTGCCTATCACTAAAAGAAAGAGTCACCGCTCTAGGTGGGTCTACTATATGGTCACACGTTTAAAACAGGATTCCAAGGGTGCTGGCAGTGCACTGGGCAAGCATGAAAAGTAGATGAAAGATGGATAGCCGCACTCCAAAAAAAACGTGCATGTTGTCTTTTATTCAAATAAACAGCAAATACATCACCGAATCATAAGACAGCAACAGGGAAACGGCCGACGTTTCGCACAAGATTAGTGCTTATTCATGGCTGGCCATGAATAAGCGCTTATCTTGTGCGAAACGTCGGCTGTTCCCCTGTTCCTGTTTTATGATTTGTGATGTATTTGCTGTTTATTTGAATAAAAGACAACATGCAAGTTTTTTTTGGAGTGTGGCTATCCATCTTTCATCTACTTTTCATGCTTGCCTATCGCTAAACGTGAAGGGCCTGAACGCCCCTGAGAAGAGATCTAAGGTTCTTTCCGCCCTCTCTAAACACAAAGCGCATTTTCTCAGGAGACGCACTTCAGGTCAGATGCTGTGCCTAGATTAACCAATCACATCTACAAACAAGCACTACACTCCACAAACCCGAACTCTAAAACCAAGGGGGTTTCGATCCTCATCTCTAAGCATGCCGAGTTTCAACTAGCTGACACATTGATCCAGAGGGCAGGTATGTCTTCCTCAAGGGTACGTTCGCATCCAAACCAATCACTTTAGCCAACATTTATAGCCCAAGCGAACACCAAGTCACGTTTTTCAGGAAAGTAGGCGACCTTCTCTCCACCTTCCAAGATGGGTTGTTGATTCTAGGTGGAGATTTCAACATCCCGATGAATCCCGCTCTAGACTCCTCCACTGGTTCCACCACGCTCCCCTATCAAGCCCTATGCCAAATCAAACTGCAAATCCAGAACCTGACACTCCATGATACCTGGCGCACCCTTTTCCCAAACACCAACGACTACACATTTTTCTCGGCCACACACCAAAAATATTCAAGAATTGATTATTTATTTCTCTCCCAATCAGATATATCATTCTTATCCCAAGCCACTATTGAACCAATGTTCTTATCCGACCACCATCCTGTCACCGTAACACTTTCCTTCCCTGAAGTGAATAACTCCACTAAAACGTGGCGCCTCAACCCTTCACTACTGAAGGATCCTGTAACCGTTGTTTAGATCAAGTCTCACATTCAAACATATTTTCAGGAAAACTCGACCCCGGATATCAAACCGGTCACACTCTGGGAAGCACATAAGTGTGTTTTAAGGGGGAAGCTCATAGCCTTAGCAACAGCGGCCAAAAAACAACACCAGGCACTTATCATGACACTTATTAAAACCATCAACAGGCTAGAAGCAGCGCACAAACTGTCAACTTCGCACACAGTATAGCAAGATTTAGTGCAGGCTAGGTCGGCACTCTTAGATGAACTTGGGAAACAAACGAGACGACGCTATATTCTGCAACAAAAAGTGTTCTATGAGCACGGGAACAAAAGCGGCAGAATGCTAGCAGGCACAATACAGGCAGCTAGACTTTCCTCTAGAATCCATCAAATTCGGGACAAGCAGGGCACCCGCCTCTCTCAAAATGAGGATATAGCGAGCCACTTTGAGAGTTTCTACTCTAACCTATACAACTTACCTCAAACGAGACCAGAGGGCACTGCTGCCTCTGCTCGTGCTTCCCGAATACAGGGATATCTAGCCGAGTACTGCCCCAAACCCATTTCCACTCAACAAGCTAAGGCCCTGGAGTCCCCCCTCTCTAAAGAAGAGCTGTTCCTGGCCATAAAGCAAATGAAAGTAGGGAAGAGCCCGGGCCCAGATGGCCTATCTCTCATATATTACAAGACGTTCCAGGATACCCTGAAATGCTCAAAATGTTTAACTCCCTGGCAGACCCACATACCCAAACGGGCAGGCTTTTAGAAGCCCATATAACAGTCCTACCTAAGGAGGGCAAAGACCCCCTGCTAGCCTCAAACTACAGGCCCATATCCCTCTTCAACGTGGACATTAAACTCTACGCCAAAATTCTAGCCAATCGACTACTCCCCCCTCATCCCTGGATTGGTCACATTAGACCAGGTAGGGTTTGTACCGGGCAGAGAAGCCAGGGACAACTCCATACGCGCCCTGAACATACAACACTGGCTGCAAACGTCGAACTCCAAAGGCTTTTTTCTATCCCTTTATGTGGAGAAGGCGTTTGACAGGGTGGCTTTGGATTACATGCGAGAAGTCCTAAAAAGAATTGGGCTGATGCCCCGCATGGCTATGTGCATTAACGCCCTATATTCCAATCCATCGGCCAGGGTAAAGACTAACAGCTTCCTGTCAAACGCCTTCTCCATCAGCAACGGAACTCGCCAGGGATGCCCCTTGTCCCCGCTAATTTTTGTTTTGTCATTAGAACCCCTTTTAAACAGATTACGTAATAATCCCGACATTAAAGGAGTCACCCTAGCAGGAAAGGAATTTAAAGTCGCTGCCTTCGCGGACGACATCCTACTCTCCTTACATAGGCCAGTTTGGAGAAATCTCCAATTTAAAAATAAACTACTCGAAGTCTCACGCCTTGAACGTCTCGCTGACCCACCAGGAAGTGTTGCACTGCCAGGATTCTTTCCCATTTCAGTGGAAGGAGACAGCTATAACATACCTTGGCATTCAGATTACCAGGAATATGACAGAGCTTTTCAATCTGAACTTTCTGAAAGCACTCACAAGGGTTCAGAGGGACCTGAAAGACTGGGCTAATTTGAACATTTCCTGGTTTGGCCGGGCGGCCCTAATCAAGATGGTGATCCTTCACTGTGTGTTATATTTAATACAGTCAATTCCAATTCATCTCCCCCCTCCTTCTTTGCGTCATATAGGAAAGCTTGCTCTCTTTTCTTATGGAGAAACAAACCTCCCCGCATAAAGTATTCATGGCTCACTCTACCCAAAAATCATGGTGGAATCGGCCTACCTGACCTTCACAAATATTATCTAGCATGTCACCTGACCAGTGTCGCAGACTGGAAGATCCACTACCTGAGGAAGGCATGGGTCTCTTTGGAAAGGCTCTTTACCTACACACCTACGCACATACTCCCATGGCTCCCTCCTCATCTATGGCTCCAATCACTCAAAAAACACCCCCTAATATACCCTACCCTGGCGGTGTTTACTAGAGCTGTATCCCAGCATAAACGCTCCTCACATCTGGGCCCGCTGACGTCACTAAGGGGAAACCCGGACTTCCCTCTGGGAGACCCCACTTTTCTACAGAAGGAATGGCCACACTCGGATATTCTTGCGAAACACTTATTTAAGGGGGAAACCCACGTCCAAGCGACGACCTGGCAGCCGAATCACGCACGCGGAATATCTCTTTCTGGCCATATAGACAAATGAGACACTATCTCGCATTCAAAGCCACAAATGCAACCTGGTCAAGGTCACTTACCCCGTTTGAATCTCTGTGCCTCCGCCCTGCCCCACAAAGACATCTCATATCTTTCATTTACGCCCTCCTCCAGGATGACCCCTTCCCATCATCCTCCAAACGCCTTCATGAATCCTGGGAGAGAGACTTAAATTCAGATCTCACTGATAAGGACTGGGAAAACATATACACAATCGCCCATAAGGGTTCACTAAACGTCGCGATCCAAGAAAACGGATAGAAAATTATATCCAAATGGTACAGGACCCCCTCACGCTTGCATAAATTCTCGCCTACAATCCCTAACACTTGCTGGAGATGTGATTCCGATGTGGGATCCATGATTCACATCTGGTGGGTCCATACAACCATTTTGGGCGGAAGTACACTCCATCATTAAAAAGGTAACAACCTATGAGCTCGACTACAACCCAGCCCAGTACCTCCTACGTCACTCAACCCTTCCTAAGCGTGTATACCACAGATCTTTTGGCCATGCACATGGTGAATGCAGCTAGGCTCTGCATTCCAAAACATTGACGCTCCCCGGAAGCTCCTACCACTATAGAATGGCTAGCTATAGTGGCCAGAATTGAAGAACTGGAGAGGAACTTATCTACACTTCTCAGGAGCGCTTACAGAAATACACGCTGACATGGGCCTGCTGGACCCATTTCAAATCTACTGACTGCTACAAATCTTACTCCCCCCCCCCCCCGAACTCGTTACACCACGAGATTCCTGAGTAGCTTACGGATCTCACCCTTACCATCCAGACCTAGAGTTCTTTGCAGTCCCGTGATGGAGGAGTGGCCTCCTTCCCTTCCACCCCACCTCTGTCCGCCTTTCCCCCCCTACCCCCCCCCTATTCCCTCTTTTCATTCCTTTTTCTCAGAATATCCCAATCCCAGGCCCGATGCCGGGAAGCTTACCCTGAAAGGTATACTCTGTCTATTTTCACCATATGTTTTAGGTTTGTCATTAATACCTATAAAAAGAATATATTGCGCTAAACAAATCTAAGTGTGTATATAGTGTAAATAGGCAGCCAACATACCAGTGGATAAATGTAAACAGACAAAAAGAAAATAATGTAGCGCCAAAACTATAAAAAAGGTAACCACTGATTGGTTGTGAGGATGTGACCTCTGTAATTAGAGTTGTGTTAGGTGAACAAACTCCGTGAAAATGGTCATACGTACATAACAGAGCTATAATAATAGCTCTGAGTGCTAGTGATATACCTGGATGGTATTATTAGCAAAACAAAAGAAAAATCTTAAGTGATATAGTAATTATAAATGTGAACAAACACAAAAATTAAAATGTTCTGAAAAATAGGAAGGGGAACACTCCCAGAGCTTCCCAAGAGCTGACTGTTCGTCACTTCAGTTGGAAAGCACCTCTTCCACATCAATGGAGAATCCTTTCCCTCAGAAATTGCACATCTTCAAAAGGACATTCCTTGGCATATAAAAGTTAGGGTACTCTTACCAGCTTTAGTTGACCCACAGCTCACCGTATGGTGGGTAGGTCCTCAGAGCTTGTATATACTGGCCGTCCTTCAGTTGCATCAATGGGTGGATGGATATCCCAATTCCGATACTCCGGATGGATCCCAGAAGGAGAGTTGGTGACACCGGCCACAGGAACGTCACATGAGATTATAAGGAGGGGAAACTCCCAATTTCATAAGGGATATGAGAAAAGAGGGAAAAAACACCTCCTCATAGTGTAGAAATTTATTTTAAAATTCTTGATCAAAAAATTGACACAACAAAGAGATAGTCCAAATCTCATTAAAAATAATTGCACAGCAAGGAAATCGTCCAATGTATAAAATGTTAGAATATAAAAAACCCAAACGATAGAAAAGTTGTTCCCCACGGCACATCAAAGAAAACCACAGCAGGCAGATGACTTGAAATTGGCACAATGTTGGTGATATGGGTCAAAAATAACCGACCGGTTTCGTCCTCCCAGACATCAACAGGGTTATAGAACTGACCCCCACCTCCACCTGTGCCTATAAATAACCATATGATTAGCTTACCTGTGATCTGCACCTGTTACACCGCTCCCCTCGGGCGTGCGTCTCACCCACTGCTACATCCTCTTCCTGCGTTCCAACCACCGGAGGTGGAACGACAGGAGCGCAGACGAGGAGACCAATCGCAGTGCTCCAGTGTTTGGTGTCATCTCCTCCCGTCCCACATGACAACCTCTGTCCAATGTGAGGATGTGGGACAAGGGGTCGCTCCGCCTCCCACCGTTCAGCGAATCTAAGCCATAGACTCATCATCCATGACTCGACCGCTCAGGGGGCGGCGGTGATGTGCGCGTTGTCACATGGCCACGACGATATGCGTGTCAGCTGACGTCGGGCGTGATGACGTATGCGCTCCATCTCGTGCGTCCCACAGGGAATCATTGATGAAATGAGAGGTGTGAGCAGTAGCTGTAAACCTCTATGGTGAAACGAATCCTAAGCAGTGAATACAGTGCATTAGGTCCCCGGGAGTGTGTATACAGAATTGATCACAGATACTATACATCCCCAATTAACTAGGTGATGCAAAAAGTCATACTTTTAGTGAGTGTATGGTGATTGTACAAAACCATCCACTATATACAAATAAAAAACACAATAAAAGAAGAAAAGAAATTTGTTTTTTTCCTTGATAAATAACCAAGCTGAGAATTCATGACTGGTTTATGAATGAATTCACGTCCCACTCCACGTTAAGCCCGTGGGGCGTATAACTTTTTAACTGGTATATCCAGTATACTTCTAATTTGGATACACCCCTCATACCTGGTTCACCTCTCCAATGAGGGACAAAATGGTCTATGATTTGGAACAAGGTCCCCTCGACCTTCTTGTTGTGGTGTTCCAAGTAATGTCTTGGTACAGTGTGTTTAGGGTACCCTGCCAAGATCTTGGCAATATGTTCACCTGCCCTTGTGGAAAAGTTCCGTATGGTGCGCCCCACGTACTGTTTTCCACAAGGGCAGGTGAACATATTGCCAAGATCTTGGCAGGGTACCCTAAACACACTGTACCAAGACATTACTTGGAACACCACAACAAGAAGGTCAAGGGGACCTTGTTCCAAATCATAGACCATTTTGTCCCTCATTGGAGAGGTGAACCAGGTATGAGGGGTGTATCCAAATTAGAAGTATACTGGATATACCAGTTAAAAAATTATACGCCCCACGGGCTTAACGTGGAGTGGGACGTGAATTCATTCATAAACCAGTCATGAATTCTCAGCTTGGTTATTTATCAAGGAAAAAAACAAATTTCTTTTCTTCTTTTATTGTGTTTTTTATTTGTATATAGTGGATGGTTTTGTACAATCACCATACACTCACTAAAAGTATGACTTTTTGCATCACCTAGTTAATTGGGGATGTATAGTATCTGTGATCAATTCTGTATACACACTCCCGGGGACCTAATGCACTGTATTCACTGCTTAGGATTCGTTTCACCATAGAGGTTTACAGCTACTGCTCACACCTCTCATTTCATCAATGATTCCCTGTGGGACGCACGAGATGGAGCGCATACGTCATCACGCCCGACGTCAGCTGACACGCATATCGTCGTGGCCATGTGACAACGCGCACATCACCGCCGCCCCCTGAGCGGTCGAGTCATGGATGATGAGTCTATGGCTTAGATTCGCTGAACGGTGGGAGGCGGAGCGACCCCTTGTCCCACATCCTCACATTGGACAGAGGTTGTCATGTGGGACGGGAGGAGATGACACCAAACACTGGAGCACTGCGATTGGTCTCCTCGTCTGCGCTCATGTCGTTCCACCTCCGGTGGTTGGAACGCAGGAAGAGGATGTAGCAGTGGGTGAGACGCACGCCCGAGGGGAGCGGTGTAACAGGTGCAGATCACAGGTAAGCTAATCATATGGTTATTTATAGGCACAGGTGGAGGTGGGGGTCAGTTCTATAACCCTGTTGATGTCTGTGAGGACGAAACCGGTCGGTTATTTTTGACCCATATCACCAACATTGTGCCAATTTCAAGTCATCTGCCTGCTGTGGTTTTCTTTGATGTGCCGTGGGGAACAACTTTTCTATCGTTTGGGTTTTTTATATTCTAACATTTTATACATTGGACGATTTCCTTGCTGTGCAAAATCTTTTGTGGAGAGAAAAAAAAAAAGAAGGTTTAATGTCACTTATCCGTGCACTACAGCACATTGTGATGCATTGTAACCCAATGTGCTATGTTTCAAATTAATGTAAAGGTTTTTTGCATTAAAAGATGTTATACTTGGCTGCTCTGTGCAATCCCTTACCTCTTCTTCTGGAGACCCCTTTTGGAGCTGTCCGCTCCTTCTTAATGCAGGTACACACAAGCAGGGCTGTGTGTGTCTGTACCACATGCACAGCTTAGTCATGCCCTCACTCACTTCTCGCAGTATTTGACAGACAATGGCAGGAGCTTATGGCTCCCGCTGCTCTTAGTGTGTCCTGTGAAAGTAGGAAGTGGGATCAGCATTACCGTGGTATAGCAGAAATTTAAGCAAACATGTTGCTTTGCTCATTTATTAAGCTCTTTTCATAAATATGCATGTTAGATGACTTGAAAGTGCATGTTTATCTTGGTGGGAGCTGGGGGGAAGCCATACCCATTGATCATTTGTTTATCTTAAGCCGGGTACACACTACAGTTTTTCGGGTGAACCCTGTGGGTTGTGCAAGAAAAAAAACCTGACAGATCTGGCCAGGAGCCGCTGTACTAACCATGCAAGATTAGTTCAGATCTACCTCGCTGAGGTGTTGCATTCTGACAGGGGGACAGCCCGCCCACCAGAACACTCCGATCAGCGCTCTGTACCATTGGCTGAGAGCGCTGATCAGGAGTCGTCCGCTGCTGGTTTTCCAATATGCACGTCCAACAGAAGCCGGCCAAACAGACAGACATACACACAGGCAGAATGCCGACCGGTATTTTTTGTACCAGCAAATGTCTCCCGACATTCTGCCCATGTGTACAGGATAACATACCGCATCTCGGATCGTGATAAGAAGCCTCTGACAGTGGCTTCTTACCATGTGATCAGCTGTGACCAATCACAGCTGATCATCGCGTGAACCAGGAAGTGCCGGTAAACGGCATTCCTTAGTTTGCGCTGACAGGAAGAGCCGATCAGCGGGTCTCCCTGTCGGGGGGGGGGGGTCTGTGCTGATCAACACATTGATTATTAGCACAGCCCCCATTAAATGTACCCATAAGCTGCCAGTCGGTACCCAGTCAATGTCCCATCATAATCCCCTGCCAGTGCCCACCATAGTGCCAATCCGTGCCCACCATAGTGCCAATCAGTGCCCAGCGTTAACACCTGTCAGTACTGGCCCAATCAGTGCTGCCAATCAATGCCACCTGTCAGTGCCCATGGGTGTCGACTCATCAGTGCCCGTCGGTGAAGGAGAAAACAACATTTTATAACCGAAAAAAAGGAAAAATTATTTTTCCCCCTTCGCCTTTCAGGACAGCAACTTGAAGAGAGCGTAGCTCCACCTCTTCACAGTAAGCACTGCTTGACAACGCCCCTTTTAAAAGCAGCTGCTTCCACCATGCCTTCAGTTTTAGTGTTTCCTCCCCCATGGAAGCACTGCTGGGGAACCAGAGGGGCTGTGCTCTCTCCAGGAGGGCTTTGGCAGTACCTTCATCCGTTGTTTTTCTCTCAGACCAACCCAGCTCATTCCCGTACGTGAGGGGGGCGCTCCGGTGTCTCTTCCTTCGCCGGCTCACAGGAGTAATTGTCGGTCGGTGGTTGTCCGCCCAAGGTGTTCGGGGGGCCGCGGTTGTGCTCACACTGAGCGCCCATGCCAGGTCTCTGCATGGCGGCGCTGAATCCCGGACGGCAGGTGACGTCAGTTCTGGGGGCGGAGACTTGCGGTGGGGCATAGCAGCGATTGGTTCCAGCTGCTGGAACGCAGGAGGAAGAGGCGGGTCATCTGGCCAGGACTTTCATTCGCTCATAGGAGGAGGTAAGCAAAGGATAATAAGCTATATAAAACTCAGTGGCGGCATCTGCGGGGGTCCATTATGGAGGAAGCTGAACCGTCAGCAGCAGTGGTGGATGCAGGCACCCAGGTTCCCGGCCAGGCCCAGGTAGGAAAGGTACAATGGTGCCTCTTTCCTTTTTTTTGTGACACTGGGTGTTTTCTTGTTGGTGTTACTAATTAAAACCTGCAGCTGTCTGCTTTAGTATTAATGCTCTAATAGCAGTTCAGCAAGGAGTGAGACTCTGTGGCACATAGGGTGTCGGCTAAAGGGTGCTGTGTGTTCTATTATTTGGTGATTTATTTAACCCTACTGCTGTTTCAGAAAGCCACAGCTAAATCAGAGAGAGCAACAGGAAGAAAATGCCCCTTGTGCAAAAACCCTTTAAGGGATTCTTGGCCAAAACCACTGTGCAGATCCTGCATTGTGGATTTAGTGAAGGAAGAATCTACACAGGAGTGTAAAGATCTTTTATCCTCTGTAAGCAAAGAGTTGGCAGAGACCCTAGGGACAGTGCGTTTCCTGGTAGAGAAAAAAGGCCAGAGTTCTCAATCCAGTCTCCCTCCGTCCACTTCCAGACCAGTGGAGAGTGAGTCTGAGGATGAAAGGGGAAGCGTTCCCCCCTCAACCGTTGATTCGGAGGATGAGGAGGAAGATGAGGCAAGATCCTCTAGATATAAACTGTCGCTTGAAGAGGTGGACAAATTGCTCAAGGCAATATATACCACTTAAAAAATCCCAGTTGTCGGTACATGACAAAATGTATCAGGGTCTGGAAGAAGTTAAACATAGTCTTCCCAGTTCATAAGATCCTAACAGATACTATTGAGAAAGAGTGGAGGCACCCAGAAAAAGGACAGTTTTTCTCCAAAGCCCTCAAAAGACGGTTTCCTTTTGAGGAAAAGCAAGAGTTGGTTTGGAATAAAAAAACAAAAATAGATGCCGCCTTCTCTCAAGTATCTAGAAAGACCTATTTAGCTTTCGAGGATATGGGCATCCTTAAAGCGGGGGTTCCGCGGATTATCTTTTTTTTTTGCCATTCTTCTAACGCTCTTACCTTTATTACTCCTCTACCAGTGTGTCCCACTCCTTTAGCCGGCGTAGTCAGTGTTCTCAAGGAAACGATATTTTATAAAAAAGCGATGGACGTTTCCATTTTAACTTTGGGCACTGTGAAGCCCACAGTGTATTCTTCCGGGATACGGCGAATGTGTTCCCATACCTAAAATGGAGAATTTGTTGCCGGCCACGTCACATGACCCACTTGCCGAGTCACGTGAACGGCGAGATATCGTAAGCCGTAAGCACAGCGCGTCTCCTGGGATTCTCATGCCTCACTCCCAGGAGACATAGCGGTGGGGGAAAAGGAACATTCACGCCCACTCCCGCGGGGAATATTGAGTGACAGCACACAAACGGCAGCATTAGAAAGGTAAGGATCGAGATGAAAAAAAACAACGGATTATTTATTGTCTCTGGCTACCAGTTTGATTCAGCAGAAGTCAAAACTTAGGGTGAACCACCGCTTTAAGGATGCTATGGACAAAAGGGCATATGGGCTACTGAAGAAAGCCTGGGACTCAGTATTGTTCAATCTGAATTCCGCAATGGCTGCCATGGTTGTTGCCAGGAACATGGAGTGTTGGTTGGAGCAACTTAAAAACCATGTGATAGCAGGCACTTCCAGGAAGGATCTATTGGAGTCCTTTCC
The DNA here is from genome assembly GCF_905171775.1 of Rana temporaria. Taxonomy (NCBI): domain Eukaryota; kingdom Metazoa; phylum Chordata; class Amphibia; order Anura; family Ranidae; genus Rana; species Rana temporaria. Next base: position 160,033,827 of record NC_053491.1, read on the forward strand.
CACTTTGCTAAAAGCGGTCAAATTTATGGCAGACGCTTCAGCAGAATCCATCAGGATGATAACCAGCGCTGAGCATCTGGCCCACTCAGCGAGAAGAGCCATCTGGCTAAAAACCTGGTCAGGGGACTCTGCCTCCAAAGTAAAATTATGCGGAATTCCCTTTTCAGGAGGTCAATCTGCAAATAACCCAAGCACACCTAAAGGGTTTGGGTTGGCTTCTCAACCTCCAAAAATCCAATCTTCTACCACCCCAAAGGGTGAGATTCTTGGGCTAGGAGATAGATTCAGTAAAACAGAGAATTTTTTTTCCCCAAGAGAAGATAGAAAAAATGCAGTCAGCTCTGAAAGCTCTTCAATGCGACTCAGATCTCAGTGAGGCAAGCCATGTCCACTCTCGGGTCTCTTCACAATGGCAATTCCTTTGGTTCAGTGGGCCAGATTTCATGCCCGTCCTCTGCAGGCAGACATCCTGAAGAATTGGTCCTATCAGGAACCCCTAGAAAATGGTTCAAAATAGGACCAAAGACAAAAAGATCACTCTGGTGATGGAGAAACCAAAGAAACGTCTTGAAGAGGCTTGAATGAATGAAAACTTATATAGCGCAGCACATGCGAACTTAATCGCCTCTGGGCGCTTGTTGTTCCTGTCTCCTTTGGTATCAAAAGAGATGAGTCTTGATCTTTCTCCTGAACGTCAAGTGGTTCTCCTCCAACCGAATGCTGGTTGGTAAAGCGTTCCATAGTCTAGGCCCTTGGACCGCGAATCTCCTTTCTCCTTTGGACTTGTATCTGGCTTTGGGTATCTGGAGGAGATTTTGATTGGTGGATCGCAGAACGCGATTGGGATTATGAGCTTTTATTTTTTCGCATAGATAATGGGGAGCATTCCCATAGATACATCTATGCGTTAGACAGAGTGCTTTAAAAGTGAGTCTTTTACTGGTAACCAGTGAAGGGTTCTCAGTGAAGGTGAGATTGATTCCCAAAGTTTTTTCCTAGTCACAAGTCTAGTGGCCGTATTTTGAACGACTTGTAGACGAGCGATTTGGTACTTGGAGTCCGAGGTAAAGGGCATTTTCATAGTCCAATCTTGAGTTTACAATAGCTCCCACCACGACCGCTATGTCTTCCTAAAAGGAAGGAGTAAAAGGAGTAAGTCTGCGTAGTAGGCGCAGCAGATGGTGAGATCCGCTGACTACTGACCCTATTTGTGCGTCCAATGTCATGCGAGACTTTTGACTTTGGCGCTAGGGGTGATGATTTTGCCCAGAATGGGCGGGGGGGTCCAAGTTGTAGGTTGATTTATATGCTTGGCATGAAATAGGAGAAGTTCTGTTTTCTCTCCATTGAGTTTAAGATAACTCTTTGTCATCCAGTCCTCTATCAAAGAGAGGCATGTCTCTAGATTGAGGTGATGATCCTTTTTATTGCAAATACGGAAATATAGTTGCGTGTCGTCTGCATATGAGTGGTAGAGCAGTTTTTGACTGCTAATAATCTCAAAAAGAGGGCGAAGATAGATGTTGAATAACACCGGCGACAGGGGGGATCCTTGAGGGACTCCGCACGATAATGTGCGTTTCTCAGAAGTGAAAGGTCCTAACTTCACTATTTGCGATCGGTTTTCCAAAAAAGAGGAGAACCAAGATAAATCGCCTTCTGCGACTCTGGCTACTTCAGCTAGCCGAGTCAATAAAAGATTGTGGTCTACTGTGTCGAAGGCTGCGCTTAGGTCCAACAGAACCAGAAGACAAGATTCTCCTTCGTCTGCGGCCTCGAGAGCGTTGTCCCATATTTTGAGCAATGCGGTTTCTGTCCCGTGTCCAGGCCGGAATCCCGATTGAAATGGATCAAGTAGGTTGTGGGTATCTAGATGCTGTTGCAGCTGTTGTACCACTACTTTTTCCATTACCTTTGAGAGTACATTTAGGCCTGTTATTGGACGATGGTGGAGTGGGTCCTTGGGATCCAGGTTGGGTTTCTTCAAGATGGGTCGAATTATACCCTCCTTCAACTGGGAGGGCACTATGCCTTCCCTGAAGGATTGGTTGATAAGCTGCGTGATAGGAGGTGCCAGGATGTCGGCGCATTCCTTCAGCAGTTTAGTGGGGATGATATCATTCGGCGTGGTGCTGTTACGCAGAGTACCGATGATATTTTTAGTGGCATGGATAGAGATAGGTTCCAGCGTGAACTTACCTGGTTGTGGTGAATTACTGCAGGTATTGTGTAAATCATTACGGGGAGGGTTGAGGGGGGAATTATTTTGCTGAATGCTTTGTCGGATCCCCTCGATTTTATTAATGAAGTAATCCGACAATCCACTGCAAAATTCTTGTGAGTCTGAATTGGGGGCTTCAAGACATCCTGGATTCATGGTCTGAGTGACCAACTTGAAGAGTTCGCGTGGGCGATTAAGGGCGCTGTTGATAGCCTCGGAAAAATCGTTTTTCTTGGCTTTGAAGATTTCTTTGTGGTATTTTCTTGTTGCTTTGTAGACGATGAGGTTCTCATCTGAAGAGCTTCTTTTCCAGGCGGCTTCCGCCCTTCTACGCTCTTGCTTCAGTAATGCCAGTTGGTTGTTGAACCAGCTGGAGTTATTTTTCCGGATGCGGGTTTTACGTTTCGGCGCTATTAAGTCGGCTGACTGTAATAGGGCTGTGTTTATGGTATCCAGTGTTTCTTCAGCCATTTGATGCGGCTGAATTGTATTTATTTTTTTCCTTAACGTGGCTTTGAAGAGTTCCGAGTGGAGCTTCTTCTGACATCTAGTCCAGTGTGTTGTCACTAGATTTGATGTTTTAGTTAAGGGTGGGAAATCGGAAATAATTAATTTAATTGCATGGTGATCTGTCCATGGCAATGGTTAATTTTCCAAGATTTTTATTTCCAGATCTTGTCTGAAAATAAGATCGAGTGTGTGATCTGAAGCATGTGTGGGCCCACATACTAGTTGTTTTAGCCCTAATCCTTCGAAGTGATCAATGCAGGCGTCGGCAACGGGGTCTTGCGGGGAGTTGGCCCAGAGATTGAAGTCCCAGAGCAGCAAAAGGTGTTTGCTGTTAAGGGTATAGGTGGAGATAAAGTCTGTCAATGATGGGAGAAACTGCGATTTTGGGCCAGGTGGCCTATAGCAGAGTAGAATCCGGACGGTCTCCTGGGAGTTTGTTTGTAGTTGCAGGGTAAGGGTTTCCATGAATGAAAGAGGGTTTTGAAGGACAGGTTTAGTGATTGCAAGATGAGTCTTATGGATCACCACCAGTCCTCCTCCTCTTTGCCCTATTCTGTTTTCAGTTATGATACGATAGTTTTCTGGTACCAGTTCTCCTAAAATGGTGTTGCAGTCGGCTGTAAGCCAGCTCTCTGTAATAAAGAGGCAGTCTAAATCATATTGTAGAATGAAATCATGGATTTCCAGTCGGTGTTTTACTGCCGATCTTGTGTTGATCAAAGCACATGATATATGCTTAGGCTGGGGTAAACGGCTAAGATTTTTGATAGTCGATCGATTCTCAAAAGTCGCTCAGTTCTTAGGGCTTTTTTAGTGATGGCTGGTAGTATTGCGGCAAATTGCCTCAGATCCCCAATGGTTTCTGCAGAATATTCCAGATTAACCATAGTCGCCAAACACCAGGGGGAGGAGGGAGGGGGGGACTATCAAGGATTAACTTAATCCTCGATCCTGACTTGGTCCAGAGGAAGGCAAAAAAACCCTGGTTGTGCTACGCTAATATGCTACGACAGGGAAAAAAATTCCTTCCTGACCCCTTGAGAGGCGATCGGGCGAACCCTGGATCAAGTACAAATGGTATTTGAGAAAGAGGGAGTGGGGCTAGGGTGTTGCATGATGGCCACCACTCCGGCTGCAAAGAGCCAAGGTGGTGACCTCGAGGGGGGGCAGGGGGGGATTTCCAACTGGTAGTTATTGAGTCAGGAGATGGTGGTAGGTGACCCAATTACAAGGGGGTAGCAGGCTGGTATCTGGAGGGGAGGGGAGGTGCGGGGAGCCACTCGGTCGTGGCGATGAAGGGGGGGGATGGGGCCCTACCTATCTACATCCCGTGGGCCACACGTCCTACTCCTAGGAAGCGTGCGCCGGTAGCTACCGGGATGCAGTTCAAGCCCTAGGGAAGAGGGGGGTCCTGCTGGTGTCAGGGGGATTGATGTGCAGCTGGCAGGTGAATGGTGTATCAGGGGGGGTTGCCAAGCCGGGGAATACCGAGTTGCCGCCGGTGGCTCTCGGTCTATCTAGAGTCCTATCTTACCTCCTGTTTCAAACTCCTGGTTTTTAACTCAGGCACTTTTGTTCAAAGAATGCACTTCTGGTCAGAGAATCCTCATGTGAAGCCACCATCAACTGGGAGCCAGCTCCTCTGGAAGCATATACAGCCACTTTATACTCACCTGTGAAGACCTGTGAACAAACCCACACCAGGCTTCTTTGGAACCTTCCAGTAACTCGCTCCCCACCCCCATGCACTCAACGGATGTGAGTGCATGGGGTTGGGGAGCCCACCTGGAAGAACGGACAACTCAAGGAGTCTGGTCAAAGTCAGAGGCAAGGAGATCCTCGAATTGGAGGGAGTTGAAGGCTATACAGCTAAGTCTTCTCTCTTTTCAGCTAACCCTAAAGAAACTGTACAAATATTATCGGACAACATGACAGCAGTAATATATTTAACAAAACAAGGGGGTACAAGAAGCAGGACATTGATGGAGCTAGCTCGTCAAATTCTGAGATGAGCAGAAAATAACTTGGCCTCTATATCTGCAATCCATCTGAAAGGTACGGAAAACACTCTAGCAGATCTCCTCAGCAAGCAAGAAGTAAGAGAAGCCGAGTGCTCTCTGAACCAGAAGGTATTCGAGAAAATCATAGAAAAGTGGGGGTTTCCTCAGGTGGACCTCTTTGCAAAACAAGGCAGAGGCAGGATCAAGCTATCAGGATAGATGAGTTGGCCCACAAGTGGGACTTCCCTTTGTCTTACGCATTCCCCCCGTTTCAACTGGTACCAAGGGTATTGGCAAAATTCAGAGTGGAATCCACAGAACTAATCTTGATAGCCCCCTACTGGCCAAAGAGGCCTTGGTTTGCCACCCTAATAAACCTTTCGGGAAAAAAAACCCTGGAGGTTGCCAATCAGGGCAGATCTGTTGTCTCAGAATCAGATTCTCCATCCAGATCCAGGCTATCTCAAACTAACAGCCTGGTTTCTGAAGAACAAATCTTAAGATAAAAGGGATTATCAGAAAAATGTATTAATACCCTCCTGGCAAGTAGAAAAGAAGTCACCAGAGCTATATGCTTTAAAGTCTGGAAAGTCTATAATGCCTGGTGTTTTAGCAAGAACTTTAATTTTAGTAATACTATTTTGGTTCTAGAATTTCTTCAAGAAGGATTGCAGAAAGGTTTAGCAGCAAGTACCCTCAAGACGCAGGTAGCTGCTTTATCAGTTTTTTGGGAAAAAACCCTGTCAAGGGGGAACCTTTAATAATCAGATTCATTAGGGCTATAGCAAAAGTAAATCCTAGACCTATTGTTAGCTTTCCCAAATGGGACTAGTCTTTGGTTCTTCAGGCTCTCACCAAGTCTCCAGTTGAACCTATAGAAGAGTATTCATTAAAATTTTTGACACTCAAAACTATTCTGCTGGTAGCAGTAACTTCTGCTCCAAGAATAAGTGAGTTACAAGCTCTTTCAATTAAAGAACCTTTCATGAGATGTCTACCAGATAGTCTAGTCTTAAAGACAGACCCAGCTGTCCTGCTGAAAATATCATCAATATTTCACCGTACACAGGAGATGATTCTCCCTACCCTTTTCCCCTGTCCTCCGGGTCCGGGGGAAGAAGCCTTCCACACTTTGGACGTCAGGAGGTGTCTTCTAAAGTATCTAGAAGTAACAAAGAATATCAGGAAGTCTCCTTCGCTATTCATCCTGATGGAATGTGCGAACAAGGGCAGTAAGGCTTCCAAGAGTACCCTGGGAAGATGGTTAAAGCAAGCCATTAAAGAGGCATGCATCTCTTTAGGGCTGGAACCTCCGGTGGGTATTTTACCTCATTCTACCAGTGCAGTGGCAGCATCTTGGGCAGAAAAGGCAGGGGCATCTCCTGAGCAAATCTGCAAGGCGGCCACTTGGTCCAGTTTTTCAAACTTCATAAGGCACTACCGCTTGGATCTGATGTCAGCCTTGGACCAGTCCTTTGGCAGGAAGGTTTTACAGGCAGTGGTCCCACCCTGAAGTAAGTTTCTCGGTTATTTTCTCCAAGGTGCTGTCCTAAAAGGCGAAGAGAGAAAACCTTAGACTTACCGGTGACGGTATTTCTACGAGCCTTTCAGGACAGCAGCCTACTTCCCTCCCTTGGTTATCATATGTAAGATATAATTTGTGGGAATTGGTAATTGTCTGCTTATATCTTCCAGCATGTCAGAGGATTTCTTGGTAACAACTGAAGGCATGGTGGAAACAGCTGCTTTTTAAAGGGGCGTTGTCACGCAGAGTTTCCTGTGAAGAGGTGGAGCTACGCTCTCTCCAAGGTGCTGTCCTGAAAGGCTCCTAGAAATACCATCACCGGTAAGTCTAACTAAGGCCTCGTACACACGATCGGTTAACCAGAGGATAACGGTCTGATGGACAGTTTTCATCGGTCCAAACAGATCGTGTGTGGGCCCCATAGGTTATTTAACCATTGGTTAAAAAAAGCCAACTTGCTTTAAATTTTAACCGATGGATTGCTAACCGATCGTTAGTACGCACAACCATCTGTTAAAAATCCGTGCATGCTCAGACTAAATTAGGGGACGGGAGCGCTCGTTCTGGTAAAACTTGCGTTCGTTTTGGAGATGGCACATTCTACATTTTAAAAATTAGTGCCTCGTTTATTGCAGCACATTTTTTTCTTCGTTCTATTGCTAGAATAAAAACTGTGTTTTGCTGATGGTATTTAGACAGAGTTCTCCCATACTGACTTATTTTTTTGTTTGCTTGTGATCTCATGAATATTTCTTTTTTTTTTTTCTAAAGCCAGATCTCCAAAATAATTTGTACTCCACCTTTTTTTTGTTTTGGTTATTTTTTTTTACTCAAGTTATCACAACATTCCTCCCCCCCCTCAAGGAGATTGTGTCCTTTGTTAATTACACATTGTATTTCGGAAATGTTTGATGGCTATTCTCCAGAAAAACACAATAGACAAGTTTTTAACTTGAATTAAATCTCCATTAATTCTGGATAAAAAAAAAAGCAACATGAAGGGCAACAATAGACAAATATATGCAGACTTTGGACACCAAAGGCACATTCCACCATGATGAACAACAAAATCAATAACATCAGGAGTCCATCTAATTTGGGTCACAATGTGCTCCCCAAATCCCAGATATCAGAAGCAGCAGCAGATGTCATACATGACCCCAGGCTGTGGTACTAAAACAACCTAATTTTTATTGCAAATCAGCTTGAAGCCAGGGAATCACTTTCTGGTCTTCCTTGCAGCCTTCCTTCCACGGCTCCCTGCAGGTGGTGGAAATGTGGCAGCAGGAGGAGGAGACTGGGCCGGGTCACTAAATTGTCTTGTCTCAGTCAGCAGGCCCCTTCTTCCCCTCTGTATCACAGATGCTATCAGATCCTGGGCCAGGCCCCTTTGTCGCTGTTCCATTTCTTGCAGCTCGTTTGCAATGTATGAAGCTGTAGCCCTCAACAGGGTAAAAGGGGCCCTCATGATTTCAGCTGCCTCCCTAATAATGCGCAGACACTCCTCCTCCAGCTAGGACATGCGTTTCTGTTTTTTTGTTGGGCGCATCTGGAGGGGAGGCACCTGTGACACAGTGCTGCCCCTGGGCCCAGCCTCCTCCTGTCTGCCACTTACCCCTTCCTCCTCCTGACTGACACATTGGTAAAAAGATGAGGGATGGACAGCCGCACTCCAAACCAAACAGGTTGTCTTTATTCAAATCAACAGCAAGAACACAGCAGATCACAGCAATAGGAACAGGAGAATACCGACGTTTCGCACTGGCTTCAGTGCTTATTCAGCCATGAATAAGCACTGAAGCCAGTGCGAAACGTCGGTATTCTCCTGTTCCTATTGCTGTGATCTGCTGTGTTCTTGCTGTTGATTTGAATAAAGACAACCTGTTTGGTTTGGAGTGCGGCTGTCCATCCCTCATCTTTTTACCAATATTTGCCTTAGTGCATTGCCTGCACCCTTGGAGTCCTGTATTTTTGAAACGACCCTACAATAGACCTACCTTGAGCGGTGATCTTCTCTCTCATCTGACTGACACATTCCTGAGCCTCCTCCTCTTGGCTGATCTCTTCCTGTGTCTAAAAAAGGGACATGTTTTTTTTTTTTGCTTCATCAAACACACACATTTTAAAGCTCATGACTGTTGCATTTTTTTGGTTGTATTTGAGCAGACTCTCATTCTAAGCCCTGCAGTTGGCATCCCTGTCACTATATTTTCTGCCCACGACTTTTCTTTGGGTTTTCAAGCTTTCATTTTCGTTCCAAAAACCTCTTGTTCAACCAAAAATTATTTGAGGCCAAGAAATCTGTTGTAAACTAGTATACCTGACTGTAGATGTGCAGATCTGGCTCCTCAATCTCAGCCTGCTCCTTGGCACCCTCTGCAGGGGTGGGGGGGACAGTGAAAGAAACACTGGAGGGAACAGTGGAGGGAAGGGTGGAAGGAAGACTGGAAAGTGATTCTCTGGCCTTGATCTGATCGTCCAGAAAACTGAGGTTTTTATAGTACCACAGCTTGGGCTCCTGTACTTCATCTGCTGCTGATCCTGACCTCCGAGAAGCACAGACCCTGTATCAAACGCTTCTTGTAAGCATTCCTCATGTTGTTGATTTTATTACTTATCATGGTGGAAGTTAGCTCTGGTATCCAGGTCTGCATATAAGTGACCAAGTGGGCAATTGTTGCCCTTCAAACATTCTTGTTAGAATAGGATCGATTTTTGAATTCACACAGGTTTTTTAAAGTGCAATATTTGTCGAATCGCATCATATTCTCGGGCAAACAAATCCTCTGCTAAGGCTCGTTGTCGCTCATCCTTTTTTTGCAGCTGATCAGCAAGGTAGGTGCTGTAGTACTCAACAGGGTTAAGGGGGCCCTCATGATTTCAGCTGCCTCCCTAATGTCCTGCAGACACTCTTCCTCCAGCTGGGACATGCACCTCGGTCTTTTTTTTTTTTAAAGAAATATGGTCTGGCATAGCAATGGCCCCCCTACCAGTGAAGTACTCAACGTATATATCATGGGCATCTCGAGCAGTTCGGGGGGGAATCCTGTACGGCCAGTGTCCAGGCCAGTCAGGTTCTCAGATGATTGTCTGGCCTCGGGCCCAATGTTTGAAAGGTAGGTCTCTGAATGCCTGCGCAAAAAAAATCGTAAAAATGCAGCAGGAAAAGTGACAGTGTTCAGTTTATAGTCCACCATGTGGATGGAGCAGGTGGAATAGTCTGGCCATTATGAAGGCATTCTCGACAACCTTCCGGGCCCTGGCCAGCCGGTAATTCAAAATCCTCCTCTCCGGGGTGAGAGTCCTCTGGGGAAACAGCCTCATAAGGTGTGGTCCAAGCCCGATGGCTTCGTCCGCAACAAAAAACACAAAAGGAAGTCCATCCACATTGTCTTCATCCTGTGACAGGGCCAGGCCACCAGTCTGGAGATGGTTGGCAAACTCCATCTGCGCAAAGACTCCACCGTCGGACATCCGGACGTTCTTCCTCACGTCCACATACAAAAACTCGTACTGTACCTTTGTAGTTGAAATTGTATGACCCCGAACAGGGTGGCGGCACTATGCGGATGTGTTGCCCATCTCTTGCCCATCTTTTGCCCCTTCGCAGTTAGAGAAGTCCTACCGCTGGGCCAATTGGGAAGCCACAGTCTGCCATTCCTGTGGCGTGGAAGGAAACTGTGGAGTCAAACAAAAATAAAATTTGTCCTTTGGCACATTGCAATCACAAAGCAAAAGACATCCTTGTCCAACATCAGTATAACATTTATCAGTGGAGTGCCAATTACATGCCAGAACTGAAATAGGCCCAATTATCAGACTCCTCACCCCTCTGATGGGCCATTAAACATTTTAAGGGGGGGTGGGGGTTTGAACTACAATGGAGCAAAAAAAAAAAAGATGTAAACAGACTAGGCTAGGTGTGTTTGGGCCTAGGATAGCATGCTGGACGGGTTAGTAAAGGGAAATATGCATGTAGGCCAAAAACGGAACATTGAAAGCTTAGAACATGCATGGGGACAAAGGGGACATTCACAGCATATTACAATCATGGTAATTAGGGAATGATGCAAGAAATACAAGACATTAGCATACATTAAAGACATATATAGATTGTGATGTGAAAGGAGACAACTTACCTTTAATATAGACCTTCTGTATCACCTGTATGATGGCAGAACACTTAAAATAGAAAGCACCCAAGTACAGCAAGGCCTGTAAAGAACGTACTGAAAAACAGAAATCGAGCAGACAGGAACGCTCTGCAAAACCGATACGACCTGACTGCAAGCACTGAAAAACAGATACGAACCCACAAGCACAAACTAGACCCGACATAACAATCTGCAAAGCACGGAGACTGAAAAACGCGAATCGGCTCTAACCAAACTTTAACGAACACGCGGTAACACAGAATCGGCAAGAGCAGCCCCAAGGGTGGCGCCATTGGATATGACCTTCCCCTTTATAGTGCCGTTGTATGTGGTTTACGTGACCGCGTTCTGACCCGATCGGTTATTTAACTGATGGTGTGTGGGCGCAATGGACCATCAGTCAGCTTCATTGGTTAACCGATGACAATGGTCCATCGGTCCGTTCTCATCGGATGGACTGATCGTGTGTACGCATATGTTTTTTTTTCAGAAATGTTGTTTTCTTTTTTTAGTTTAGCAAAAAATTTAAAATGCAGAGGTGATCAAATGCCACCAAAAGAAAGCTCTATTTGTGGGAAGAAAATTATAAAAATGTTGTTTTGGTACAGTGTAGCATGACCGCGCAATTGTCATTCAAAGTGTGACCGCGCTCAAAGCTCAAAATTGTCCTGGGCAGGAAGGGGCGAAAGTGCCTGGTATTAAAGTGGTTAAAAATACTTTTACTTCGTACCTGCTGTTGAACCCCCCCCCCCCCCAGAACAAAAAAATATCTACGGCCCTGAACACGAGGATTGTGTTCAGATTAGTTCAAAGTAGCTAGATTGTGTAAATGATCATTTTATTTACATGGATACATTTTTGGGCTATTTTTGTCAGCAAAATATATCCCCTATAATTATTACAATATAGAAAACAAGCTTTATCCAAGCTACTGCCTAACCATAATTATCAAAAGGCAGCATGTTGTAACAAAAGGACACGTCATTGTTTTAAAATACTTTTATCAACTTGATGTTGTTTTTTAATTTATTGTACCATGTACAGTTAATGAGTTTTTTCTAGGGTAAAAGTTAGCGTTCTTTAAACAACTATATATTCCATATTCCTGTGCAGTAATTAAAATATATGAGTACATCACAAAATGCATGATGGCTAATTGAATTAGGCTTCTTTATGTGTAAGCAGATAAATTGTAAGTCTTATAATTCATTTAGCAGCAGAAATTCAGAACCAAAAGGGGTTTTCTGCTTTGAACAATAAAACCAAAATCTACTCCACTGTGGCGCAAGTGCATAACAGCAAGGTTCACCTTACACACACACACCCTCCTAGATAACACACGTCAAAGCTCTGCACTTCCTAATCTACAATTCCCTCCCCCAGGAAAGCAGCTGTATAAGTACCGTATTCTATTAAGACTAAATTATACAACACTCGCAAAATACAGCATTAACAGCAAGATTTAATTAATGCATAACCCCCTCACTGCATGTAAAAAAATTAAACCCACATCAAATCAATAAAACAATACATGTATAATGATAAAACCACAACTTGATTTGGGAATTAAATAGTGCAACATGATTTGTGTAGAACCTTTCTCTGTGATTTTGATTAACAAAATTCATAAAAATCAAAAAGTTCATGACCATATAAGTGTCCATACAAGCTTAAGTGTGCAAAAATATATAACGTGCTCGTGCATTCCCAATGGCTCGGGATCATTCACCAGATTTGTTTACCTCTTATTACAAAATGGTCAAACAGGATTGTGTAATAATGCTAGATGGGCAAGCAGTTGAATGGCGTCCTGGTTCCTTTAATATTCCCTCATGGTTCCATTGGGTAAAACACAAAAAGGCACTACTTTTATAAGTAACTTTATAAGAACAGTAAGTTAGAAACAATACTTGCAGGACAAATTATTAAATCAGGATAAACAGCTTGCAGTAATTATCTTTCAAACACAGCACTTCTGTGTCACATATGCAGTGCATGCAGACCCTTTTTCACATGTGTATCTGTGTTAGTGGCTAACCATGTCCAATGCTTTTTGTCACAGCAGACGACATCATAGCGCAACAAGAGAAAGGGAAGGGAGTCACCGCTCCAGGTGGGTCTTGTAAGCAATTTAGGAACTTCTCAGGAAACCAAGGTGTTGCCAATGCACTAGGCAAATGTAGAATTTCAAAAGGGATGGACAGCCGCACTCCAAAGGAACTTCAAAATTTGTCTTTATTGGTAAAAATGGACATGCATCACAGAATACAGCCAAAAAGAGGGACAGCCGACGCGTTTCACACTAGTTCAGTGCTTAGTCATAGCGCAACATGACATTTTGTATGGCTCAAATCGCATTGCATCCACACCAAAATGGTTCAGGACCCTTTTTTTTCCTCACCTAAATCGCATGGGTGTTCACACTGCACACTACTCTGAAACTAGAGGATCAACGGCTTGTGTCTGCCAGTGCTATACCCATTTTTGGGTTCTTTAGAGCCCCTAGGAATACACACACTCTTCTAAGCCTTCCACTATGGAGACTGGAAACACTTTGAGAAGATGTTTCTACCCCCATTTGATTATATTATATTATATTTCCATTTGAAAGAGGACTTTGTTAAAATGTGGTCTACCACATCTGTGGGTGTGGAAATGTCTCACCTTAACAAAGCAATCACCATTCCAGTGGTAAAGTGATTTGAGGCCCTCTCTATAGCTATATATTTTCACTGGCAGATACTCCTCTTAATCCTTTCTTAGCTGTGACTTTATTCTGCCAAACTCTGACAGGCCAAATTAAAATGGATCTTGTCACTACTGGGGTTGGTCATAGAACATTTGGCTCAAAAATGATTGGTTTAAACTATAGTTGTGATCGCCTGCTGGAACTTCCAGTCTCATCTTCAGCAAAGGTCTACTGTCAGTACACATATGGGCAACAGTTTTGCTAAAGTTTTGGACTCTGGAACCTGCATCTGCTCTGCATGGCATTTGAGATGCAACGTCAATTCAGATCTACTCTAGATACCATTATCATGGACACTAGTAGTGGCAAGAGGCTATTTCTTTCAGCCAAAGAAGCCTAAATCACAGTCTCTGAAGGCTTGCGCCTCACTGGAGGTTAAAAAAAGTTCTTGTTGAACTATTCGTGTGACCTCCAACCTAAAACACCGAAGTTTGGCTCCCAGCCCTCCAGGTGAAGCTCAAACTCCTCCAAACCTTTAGACAAGACTTCCTAAGCATGAAGGTGGTCCCCTACTTTCCAAAGTCTTTCCAGACCCTTGAACAGTTGCATTTCAGATGCTTGGGTGCTAAAAACTAGAGTTACACTCTCCGCCCCCTCCTCGGTTTCTCACTTCCAAACTTTCTTAGCCACTGCACAGATTGGCAGATCTCCAGGTAGCCCTCTCAAGTTTTCTAGATAAAGGTGATGGTCTTCCTGTGTGGCACTAAGGTGCTGGCCTCAGTACTAGCCCTGCTGCACTCAAGGCATCTTTATTATGGGATACATAGATTACCTCCTGTTAAGGGGACAGAAACTTAACACTGGAGTCAATGCAGGCTCTGTCAGACAATGTAATGCAGGCTATCCAGACATCAAAGTGGTTCAGATAAATCATGAACGTTCAGAAATTAGTACTGTAGCCATCGTCTAGTGCTAGGCATGGCCATTTTATTTTATTTTTTTAGGTTTAGTCAGATTGAAAAAAAAAGGCACATGTCCATCTAGATCATGGGTCTTCAAACTATGGCCCTCCAGTTGTTCAGGAACTACAATTTCCATCATGCCTACTCATGTCTGTGAATGTCAGAGTTTTACAATGCCTCATTGGATGTGTAGTTCCGCAATAGCTGGAGGGCCATAGTTTGAGGATCCCTGATCTAGATAAACCAATAAATAAAAATGGCCAGGCCAATTTTTTTTCCCCTTTCGGTGAAACTTTAAACTTTCTACTCACAGATTCAAGCTCTTTGGTCCAGGAATTATCAAACACTCTACTTTTACATGAGAGTCCTGGTAAGTAGCCTCTTTTGAGGCAGTATAATTTGCTCAGTTTCACCTCAGAACCCTATGATGCAATATTCCATCTCCGTGGGGGCAAGTTAGTTTGGTGCATTGGGACCATGTTGCCCCTGGCTTGGTGGCTCAAGAAGCTGGTTCTGGAATCAGGGGAATCCTCCTTCCTTCCCCATCTTTTGAAAGATCCACATGATTGATGTCAACCTGTTGTGCTGAGAGGGGAGTTCTGGGCACCGTTCCGTTGCAGGGGGCATATTTGTTAGAGGAATCTTGTCTCATGATCAACATTCTGGAGCTTTGCCTGCCCGTTGGAGCATCCTGTTGAATCATCCTATTCAGATGAAAGTGGTTGTAAACCCTCACATATACCCAGTGAAGTGAGCAGTCTCAGATGATACACAGAGATGAAACAAATCCTCCTATGTAGGTTTTACTTGTTTATCTGCAGTCTTCTGCTCTCTATGCCATTTCAAAAGTGCAGATACTGTTAATATTTCTTCATCTGTCAGCAGCATGAAGGAGAGCAAAGGGCGGCAGCCGGATCCTGTGCCGAATCGCTAACCCAGCGCTGTTCCTGCCCTCGGTTGCACATCCCTGGCCGGTTACCCCTCCACAGATCCAACCCTGTGTGCCATCCAGGACCTGCACCCTGATCTGGACTGTCCCCTGGAGACATCTGCAGGCCCTGGTAAGTTACGGCAGCCATCTTGGTACACCCCAGCGGCATCTCTTCCTGAGATGCTCCTCCATCCATCCCCAAACGCACCCTGGCTCATTGACCTAAGACCCTGGACTGGTCCATTAAGCAGTTACCCACCCGCAACAGTCTGCAGCCCTAGATCTGGAAGCCTTGTCCCCAGGCAAACTCCATGCTGCCTACACCTGTGGAACCCTGACCTGGCAGTGTGTAGCCCCCAACAGGGTTTCTTACAAGCTTTTATTCTCCCTATCTACACAATCCTAGCTAGGGCATCAGTGCTGTGACTCACAGAAACTAGCCATCTTGTTTTTACTCACACGCTCCTTCTATTTTTGTGGCCCTGTCCCGCCCCTTGTGCAGTCATACGGCCTACCCGCGGACCCCCCCTGTGCTCTCCATTCACAATATCCCACAGAGGGAAGCACGCCTAGCATGTAAGATGGCAGACGCTTGAGATGTAAGGCCTGACTTTTCTGCCCGTCAGTCCATTGCTCCCGCTCTGCATTATTAGCCTTCAATAGACCCGGGAGCTGTCTCATCAGCTTTGGGAACTTTGCATCTACTTTCCGATTGTTATATGGGTAAGATTGGAAACCAACGGCATATCTACCAGAAACACATTCCACAGGCCGCACTTCAGCTTTCCCAGCCTATGGATCGCTTCCTTAGGAAATCATCATCTCCGATCTCGGAAACCCCAGCGACTGTTGTGGACTCGGCAGATGCCCTCCCGCTGGTTGACCCCTCTCTATTTGTGGAAAACCCCCCGCACAAGCCACGACCACCCAAACTTCCCACAATGTCATCACCAATTACTGTAGAGGTGTTGGACGCCAAACTGCAGACCTTACTTCATAGCCTTACCCAAAACATCACTAAAGAAGTTGGCAAGTTGGCACATGAACTTAGGGGTGAGATTGACCAGTTGGGGGAACGAACAGACACTTTGGAATCTAAATTTGACAACACAGTACAATATGTCCATGCCATAGAGGAAGAAAATGCTAATTTGAAAAACTTAGTCTCACAATTACAGATGCAACAAGAAGATCTTGAAAACAGGGAGCGCCGCCAGAACCTACGCATCCGCGGGGTTCCCGAGTCTATCCCAGATAAGGAAATCCGACCTTACCTTCTCGCCCTTTTTGTCACTCTGGCACCCCACATTCCTGACATAGACTGGCGCCTTGATAGAGCACGCAGATCACTGGCTCCTAAGCCTCCCCCGGGAGCCAACCCCAGGGACATTATTGTACGCTTCCATTTTTACGAAAGCAAAGAAGCCCTTACCATTGCTACCCGCAACAGGTCTCGAGTTGATTTTAAAGGGGCAAAAATTCAAATCTTCAACGACCTATCACCCATTACATTGGCTAAACGCCGTGCCCTGCGCCCAGTCACCTCCCACTTGCAGCAGAATCAAGTTCCATACCGTTGGGGCTTTCCGTTCCGCCTGTCTGTTACCAAAGATGGATCGCAACATTCCATGAGAGACCTACAGGAATGCGAGCCTTTTATCCGGAACCTCGGTCTCCCCCCCCCCATACCTGAGGAGGACTTACAGATGCAGATCCCTGCTCCACGACCATTCTCTACGCCTGGGAGGATCTGGACCCCGGTACGTCAGAGGTCACGAAAGGCCCCAATCACTCCCCAGAGAGTTGGACAGTCCAAGAGCTCCACTTGAGACTAAATCTCTGCTTCCCTCCATGCTTCATCTTTACGAGTAGGTCATCATGCAGACCTATAAACTCCGGGACTCCGGGCTCGGAGTCTGATCCTTTGCCTCCAATATGCCCCACGTAAGCGTTCTTTTTGTTTCTTTTCTGCTTACATACCCATACAAAAATAATATGTTGACAGTTCCCTGTTTTTACATGATTCTATGATGTTTGGACCGGGCTGGGCCTCAGTGACTATCCTTGCATGCTACCGTGCCCCACCCTCAACATGGTCTTGAATTATGACCATGACCTCCTGAGGGGTTCCCCCCCCCTCAGGCCTACCATCTAATTGGTATATACTTTTTGTCATTGTTTTAATTTGTTTTCCTTTTTTTTCTCTTTGGATCCTTTTTGATCCTACTCAGGGCTTACTGCTGCTTTATTTTTATTTTATTTTATCTCAATTTTTACTAGTATTTTTTGCTGGCCTTCTGTTTTTCATGTTTTTTTTTGGATCTAGGGTCCCTTTTTGACCCATGTTTGTTACTCAGGTATATATTTCAGTTATCACCTCATTGTCATTTGATTGTTCATAATATTTTAGTTCTTAAGACTTATGCACCATGGTGTATACTTTTTTTTTCTGTTTCATGAATGTAATGTGTGCTCTGCTCATACAGTTTGAATATGGCTGTCAGTATATTTTCATGTAATGTTAAAGGTCTGGGCTCCATCCGTAAACGCTGGTTGGCGTTGAAGGAGTTCAGGTCCTCTGGGGCAGAGAGGTGATCATGGTTCAGGAGACACATTTCAAAGAAGAGGGTTCATTTAAGTTTGCTTCTAAACACTTCCCCACTGCTTTTGTAGCCTCCGACCCCTCTGGTAATACGGGGGAGGCTATCCTACTGGGACGCTCCTCTGCCATTCGTGTCAAATCTTCTTACTTAAACCCCGGGGTCGGTATGTTCTCCTGAGCTGTAGTCACCAAAATACTTCATTCACCCTTGCCAATGTATACGTGCCCAATTCAGGTCAGATAGGGTTTCTAGAGGACTTTTTTGAGAAACTTCAACCTTTTTCCCAACCCTTTATGGTTATTGGAGGCGATTTTAACCTGTGCATGTCCCCAATCAAAGATAGATTTGCCCTCTTTGCAAAAGCCCCACCCCCCAGGTTCAAAGCAACTCCTCTTCATTCCGAAAATTGATACGGGCCCAAAACCTTTATGACACTTGGAGAGTGAAACACCCTACTGCTAAACAATTCACATTTTACTCCCCCCCTCACAAGCTATATACAAGACTAGACCATTTTTTTGTCTCAGCGCCCTTATTGACTTATGTGGTCCACTCGGAACTTAGCCCAATCACTTGGTCTGACCACGCACCCATAATATTAGACCTTCTGTTAGCCACACCTACGCCCAGGCAATGTCATTGGCGTCTTAATGAATCCCTACTCACCACACCTGATGTTCACCTCCATCTACAACAGAAACTGTCTGAATTCTTTGAACTCAATGAGGGCTCGGTCTCTGAGGTGTCCACCTTGTGGGAGGCCCATAAGGCTTTCTTCAGAGGGGAGTGCATTTCCTCTGGTTCCCGTCTTAAACGTGATCGAGAACATCAGAGGAAATCCCTTTTAGCTGACCTATCCAAAGCAGAAAAACGTTTACTTACTCTCCCCACAGTGACACGTCTTAGGACGGTAATTTAGTTACGTAATCGCATTAAGTCTCTAGACTCGAATAAACATGCTAAATCTTTGCTTTGGTCCAAGCAAAAGTTCTATGATTATGCTAACAAACCCCATAGGATGCTGGTTCATAAACTAAAGCCAAGACCCACAGCTTCTATCCCTGACCTTCTGTTACAGCCTGATGGTAACCCCACATATTGTCCCCAAAATATGTCGCGGGTCTTCGGTGATTTTTACAAAAAACTATATAATTGCCTTTCCGTAGACCCTAATTCTCAGTTCACTCAAGAAAAATGTAATGCCTTTATAGAATCTCTGAAACTCCCTTCAATTTCCCCTGAAGACCGCGCAGGTCTAAATACTCCTATCACTGTTGAAGAACTCACTGCGGTCGTAAGTCAACTCCCATCCCACAAATCCCCCGTCCCTGATGGGTTACCCTATTCCTACTATAAGAGTTTCCTTTTGATCCTGACACCCCATATGGTTAAATTGTTCGCCTCTCTGATATCTGGAACGATCCCCCACTCTCAATTTTTACACGCCTTTATAACGGTCATCCCGAAACCGGACAAAGATCCATCACTACCGGAAAACCATCGCCCTCCTAAATTCTGATTATAAAATATTTACAAAAATTCTGGCTAACAGACTGTCTCTACTCCTTCCCTCACTCATTCATAGGGACCAGGTGGGGTTTGTTCCCACCAGACATGCAGGAGACAACACTAGGCGTACTATTGACCTTATTGACTTACTAACTTAGACGAAGAAACCTGCCGTGATACTTAGTTTAGATGCCCAGAAAGCCTTTGACCGCCTGAATTGGTCATTTATGTTCGCTATTCTTTCCAGGTACGGCTTCAAAGGTCCCTTTTATGCAAGCCCTAAAAGCGTTATATTCCACACCCACCTCTCAGGTCCAGTTGGCTTCTTATGTCTCCTCGCCATTCTCCCTGAGCAATGGTACTCGGCAGGGGTGCCCCTTATCTCCCCTACTTTTTGTCCTCAGTCTGGAACCCTTGGCTGAGGCCATTCGCTCTCACCCAGATATAAGGGGGGTGACGTTGAGACATGGGGAATACAAACTGTCCCTGTTTGCCGATGACATCTTATTGACACTGACCCATCCCCATATTTCACTCCCCTTGCTCCATACCACTCTAAATCAATTTGGCAGTATTTCAGGTTTCAAAATCAACTCGACCAAGACTGAGGCCCTCCCTGTGAATGTTTTGGCAGAAACGCTCTCGACCCTAAAAGGAAACTTTAAATACAGATGGTGTTCTCAATCGCTCAAATACCTCGGAGTTTACTTAACACCCTCTTATCTTTCACTTTTTCAGGCTAACTTCCCTTCTTTGTTCACGGAAATTAATAGGTTGCTTAAGACCTGGACGAAGCTCCCCTTGTCCCTTCTTGGGAGGATAAATGTCCTCAAGATGTCGGTAGTCCCTAAACTCCTCTACCTTTTTGAGACCCTACCAGTGATGGTCCCAATGTCCCAACTGAAATTACTCCAACGAAACTTTCTGAACTTTATATGGAATAACACATCCCATAGGATAGCTAGCACAGTTCTTTTTGCAGCCCGCGATAGGGGGGGTTTGGGGGCGCCCGACATAATCAAATATTACTTTGCCACACATCTGAGAGCTATAGCCTCCTGGACATCCAGATGTGCACCTAATAGGTGGTCAGAGATAGAGATGAGCATTACAGTCCCTGCCCACCCCTGTTGCATGTTGTGGCCGTCCTCTGACAAGTACATCTCCCAGCTGCGTAAAATCTGTTTAAACCCTATGCTGTTTACACTTTCAATCTGGAAAAGATGCTCTGGGAAATACCCTCTCTCATCCCCATGCTCTCCTTTAGTGAACATTATCTTTAACCCAGAAATTCCTGACAGCTTATCATACAACGCCATGTTACCCTGGACAAAAGCTGGTGTATTTCAGCTACGCCACCTAGTACATCCAGTGACACGTACATTTCTTACATTTTCTGAGCTGCAATCGAAATACAAAATCCCGAAGACTGTCTTCTATTCCTTTTTACAAATCAGGCATTTCATTTCCACTAGAATCACACATTTTACTTTAGTTATGCCCACGGAATTTGAATTGTTATGTTTCAGAGGCCCTTATGAACCCGCCTAATATCCACCATTTATAAGATTTTACATGATACCCCTCAGATCACGGAGCAAACTCATTCTTGCATGCGGAAATGGTCCCATATTTTGAATAAACCCATTTCTTTACCCGAATGGAGGAGTATTTGGGAGGCTACCTCCAAGGTATCTAGATGTGTAGCTCAGAAGGAAACTGCCTATAAAATATTAATGTTTTGGTATAGGACCCCGGAATTTTTATTGGCAAGGAAGCTGACACCTTCTGGACAATGTTGGAGATGTGGTTCTTACTTAGGCACCCACTATCACATGGGTAATAAATAATAAATTCCACTGCGCTACTGTGAGTAAACAGAGTAATGAAAAAGTGATGTGTAAATAATACCTGAGGCAGCTATATCTAAAAGGTGTTCACATAACACAATAAGAGAAAACAAACTGAATAAATGGTGATAAGCGCTCCAGGTATGTGATGGAACACAATACAGTATATGAGCAAATGAATAAAACACAATCAAATAAAAAGGGGGTGAGTGACCAAACTCAAAAATGTGCTGTGCGTGTCAAAGTGAACACTGGAATTAACTGAAAAGCAGTAGTGTAAGGACACCGTGAAACACTATGGGGGTGTCGCGTCCCCTGTGTATCAAGAGTCACTACAAAGTGCACATGTGCATATAAATAATGTAAAAGGATAAATGGTGATAATAGGTAATCCCTAGATAGATCTAAAATAGGCAGCAATATTGATGGTGATATGACAGTCTATTGGTGAGGATGGTGGAATGTTCACATATGACAATTCCTGTATGCAAGGCAGTGATATGGGGATCCTTATTGGTATTGTAGTTCCCTTACCATGAAGGTGCTATATGTACGCATATAGGGATATCCCTCAGGGTTTCCAAACGCCTATTCCCTTGGGTCACTCAATGCAGGTATTTTCAGCAGGTGTATGCCTTGAAGATGTTGATAGTATTGGTCCTCCGGGTCTCCAATTACTCGGTTGGCTGCAGCTGCTGCATCGCTCCAAAAGGGGTCCAAATGGTGGTATTCCAATGGGTAAAGCAATGGGATAAGGAGAAAAAATTGCCTCCGATTGTGTAGTGGGTTTAGGGATCCAAAAATTATTTATTTAAGAACATATAAAAAGCAGGTGATACAGAGGATAGCTCAGACGGCGGTTAGATATTTCCAAACAGCGCTGGTGGATACAGTGCAGACGTGGCATTTGAAATTACCGCGGTAATTTCAAATGCCACGTCTGCACTGTATCCACCCGCGCTGTTTGGAAATATCTAACCGCCGTCTGAGCTATCCTCTGTATCACCTGCTTTTTATATGTTCTTAAATAAATAATTTTTGGATCCCTAAACCCACTACACAATCGGAGGCAATTTTTTCTCCTTATCCCATTGCTTTACCCATTGGAATACCACCATTTGGACCCCTTTTGGAGCGATGCAGCAGCTGCAGCCAACCGAGTAATTGGAGACCCGGAGGACCAATACTATCAACATCTTCAAGGCATACACCTGCTGAAAATACCTGCATTGAGTGACCCAAGGGAATAGGCGTTTGGAAACCCTGAGGGATATCCCTATATGCGTACATATAGCACCTTCATGGTAAGGGAACTACAATACCAATAAGGATCCCCATATCACTGCCTTGCATACAGGAATTGTCATATGTGAACATTCCACCATCCTCACCAATAGACTGTCATATCACCATCAATATTGCTGCCTATTTTAGATCTATCTAGGGATTACCTATTATCACCATTTATCCTTTTACATTATTTATATGCACATGTGCACTTTGTAGTGACTCTTGATACACAGGGGACGCGACACCCCCATAGTGTTTCACGGTGTCCTTACACTACTGCTTTTCAGTTAATTCCAGTGTTCACTTTGACACGCACAGCACATTTTTGAGTTTGGTCACTCACCCCCTTTTTATTTGATTGTGTTTTATTCATTTGCTCATATACTGTATTGTGTTCCATCACATACCTGGAGCGCTTATCACCATTTATTCAGTTTGTACCCACTATCACATATTCTGGGAGTGCCCTATGATTACACCCTATTGGTCCAAAGTACACGCCCTTTTGGGAAAAGTTCTAGGTATTCCTATCCCCTTACACCCCTTATATCTCCTCCTGGGATTACCCCTCCCAAAGACGCCTAAACCCCTTAGGAAATTGATGGCCTTTATTCTATTAGCGGCTAAACGGGCTATCCCACAATGCTGGCTGACCAACGTTCCCCCATCCTTTACACAATTCCTGACAGCTATCATAGATATACGTAGAATGGAATGCCTCCTCACAGCTGTAATTGAAGACTCTTTAACTAGCTTTGATGCCATTTGGGAAAAATGGGATTCTTCTGAATATAACTCTGAGATTGCACAGGTAACTTTGAACTCGTAAGTTTGGGAATGGAGTGTCTCGATGAAACATGTGAACATATGACGCTTAGCCTATTGTGCACTTTGTCTTATTGAGTACTTGTTCTTTATTTTCTTTTTCGTACCATGTTGCATTCCACTTGCTTGATAATCATCTGACATTTTCTGCAATCTCTATTTCTTTTTTTAAATGTGATATGTTATGATTATTTCTTTCTCATTGGGAATATATCCCTTTCTGTTGACAGTTCTTTTTGATTCTGTACAATGTTTATTTTTTCTTGAAATATTCAATAAATAAACAATAAAAAAAAAAGAGAGCAAAGAGGGACTGCAGTTACTGTGTGTGAGAGCTATTTGGAGGAAATTAACACATCTTCCCTCCACACAGTAGAATAACTGTGTTGTGAATTGACCAGTTCCATTCTGAGCTCTCCCTCCTTTTCCCACTCCCTCCTGACACAAATGTATCTAGTGTTGGGAAAACTTGTCAGATGTGACTCATGCTCATAAGAGAAAACGAAGCACCAGAGATGAATGAAACTTAGAGCTGTGGAGAGAGATGAGTAAACACTACATATATACTTGTAGCGGCTGGTTACAACATCCACACATTCCACCTTACTGCCAGACATCCATTAGACACACTCCTTTAGTTAATAAACAGTCTCTTGCTTGTTTTTGTTATTTCATTAGGGGATTGAACTTGGTTGGGCAAAGGGACATGGGGTGCCCATAGGATAAATTGGTACTTTTGAAGAATACAGTAACTGCGTCACACTTCTCAAAAAGGACAAGATGGCTGACCCTAAACTTGACAGTCTTTTACCTCCGAACACTTCTTCCTCCAGCACACTGCTGCTTGACCAACTTTTACCTCAGAACACTTCTTTCCCCAGCACACTACTTTCTGTCACAGTCTTAGTAATCCTGTCACGCCATCAGAAAATGACTAGGCTGTTTACTTGAGAAGATTAGTGATGGACTACTGATCCCAGCAAGTCCGACTTGCAAAGCCTGCCTGCCCTCATGGCTGCATCAATTTGACACAAACTTCACATTTTCTCCCTCTGGCTCTACATCCAGCTCCCCTGGCATGTCTTTTCCAGATCCCTCCACTGTGCTCACTCACCGACACCTGCCCTGGATCCTTCCTGAAGGACTTACTACTGACGTGCGGACCAACTGTCTCTTCTAGCTCCTGTTCAGGACACCTCTCCATGACTGTCTAAGGAGAAGCTCCCCACAGCTCCTGAGCTCCTCCGCCTGAGGTACACCCCCCCAGATGAAGGTTCCCTCAGGCACGACAGTCTAACACTCCATCCTTCAGTTCACCCAACCGACAACTCCTCCCCCAGCACGTTGACCATGGGTATATGTAGGAGGCCTGCCCCTGCCAATCCTAGTTGGGGATTGGTCAGAGCTCCTCACATGTACCCCATGTCACTCCAGCACTCTGCCCTGCACCTTTTCCAGAACATTCTCCCTGGAAACAGAGGAGGCACCCAAGAGCTAAAGGACATGTCAGTCACCCACTGCTACACTAAACCACTACCCTGCCCTTAGATCAAAATAAACAGGCCTAGCTCGCAGCATGGCCCTGCTTAAATTTACCTGCACTGGCAGCTTACACAACAACCCTTACACTTAGCACATACCTAAGGTTAGAGGGTGCTACAATACTGTATCTGCTTTCCATAACTGGGGTTTACAACCACTTTTTTATATAATGCTGTTTGCCGTTGTCCAGTCCTCCTGTAGGTGGAGGCATATCCCAATGTTTTAAGACTCCCTTTGTCTCTTAATGGTCTCCAAGAAAAGGAATTTACAGTGTGTATAAAGGCCCTATTTTTGTTATTTCATTTGGTTTTGGCAGCCTTCACTCAAGAAAGAGTAGCATTTACTGGCATGGCAGAGAAACGAACACACAATTAAACTGATCTCTGTAAAAAGCAAGAAATATAATAATTCAAGGGATAAAATAAGCTTGGCACAGTGTGCATCTGTTTTGTTTTGGAAGCCATAACACCTTTACCATGTAGACCATATAATTAAAGTACACAGTGGTTGGACATCTACCATCGTTTGTATGAAGAATCTCAAATTGTTAAGCCAACATAAGAGTTAAAAAACACCATTAAATATTCACCAGCAAATATTCTGTCTCTGCTTTTCTAGTTATAGGCAGATTGATACAATCTTGCTTTACTTTTTTTTTTTACTTCTTCCCTTTTACTTGAATCCTGAATCCAATTCGCAATAGCAGGAAAATGTGACCAGCTCTCTATAGAGCCGGTTCACATATCCCCGATGCGGCTCTGGTGTGAATTTACAAAGGAGCCATGTGTGTCCTTTGGTCCGTTTCAGGTCTAAATTCAGCCTAAAATCTGAAATCGGACCTGAAACAGTGAACCAGGATGCATCGGCATCCAGTATGAATTAAGCCTAAGTCTTCAGCAGAATGTATAAATTTACATGGGTGAGACAAACCACTTAACACTGGCAGGGGTGATTACAATTATGAGCTTTTATTTATTCATCCAAAACATTTTTCCCAAAAGAAAAACAAATTGCTGTAACTGATTATAAGGTGTGAGCTGGAGTTTGGCTTCAATTTGTTAATATATCTAAATCTGCTAATACATTTAACAATACCATCTCCCCAGACTGACAATGCTGCTGTCCACTGTGCATATTGGGCCAGATCCACAAAGAAGTTACGTCAGCTAGATCCGACTGACATACGTCTTAGTACGCCGTCGGACCTTAGGTGCATATTTACGCTGGCCGCTAGGTGGCGCTTCAGAATGTACGTCCGGCCGGCGCATTTTTTTTACGTCGTTTACGTAAGGCTTTTTTCAGCGTAACGTTGCCCCTGGGTCTATGAGGCGTACGCAATGTTAAGTATGGATGACGGGCCAGCGTCAAATTTTCTGTCGTTTGCGTAAAACGTTCGCGAATAGGGCTTTGCGTAAATTATGTTCACGTCAAAAGCATTGACTATTTGCGACGTGATTTCGAGCATGCACACTGGGATACCCCCAAGGACGGCGCATGCGCCGTTAAAAAAAAGTCATTTTCGTGGAGTCAAGTTGAATTACCATAAAACACGCCCACATCTTTGTCATTTGAATTCCCAGCCCTTACGCCGACACATTTACACTATGCCGCCGTAACTTACAGCGCAAATTCTTTGTGGATAAGGATCCTCCGCTCTAAGTTACGGCGGCGTAGTGTATCTGAGATACGCTACGCCCGAATATTTTTACGCCAAGGTACGTGGATCTGGCCCTATGTGTTCATCCTGAGTTGCGCCTCACTAATACAGGAGGTGTATTGCTAGCCAAATCACCAGGTGAAAACGGACAAAGAAAATAAAATGGATGCAGCCACCACATCTAATGATTGGTATACTGCAATAAAATACATTTTTGGTTTCTGGTTGAATACTGCTTTAAGTTCTCAATATTTATAAATGAGACTTTTAGCAACAGTTAAAACTACCCTTGAAATCACAATAAAATGCATTCTTTATTTGCACAGGCTACTTAATGATGTTATTTAAAATATGTGTATAAATGAATCACCCTGTGAAAAGTATATCGCACATATACCAAAAAATATATAGTTCATATATATTGGATAAAACTAAAGTAATTAAATAAATAAATGTAAAATAAATGTTCAAAACGTTCATCCAGTGGTCATAACTAGGTAATAACAAGCCAAGTCCATAAGTGAGTGAATTTCAAGTGATTCAACTTGGTGTTCACTTAATCTTCTTAAAAAATCTTGCTTGAGACCTTCCACCACATCATAAGTGCTCAGTGACCCCACACCCTAAGGAATTGCGCTTACCAATAGGACATGCCGTGCACTTGCATGCTCGGCAGCACAGCTGAATAAAGTCTCCAAAGGTATTAGACAATTTCCACAGTGCTCCAATAAATCAAAATTGCTCCACATGTAAAAATAAAATGGCTCCAATAGTGAAGTATATCAAAACTATTAATTAAAAACAGCACAAGAAGCCTTCACACGTTGCACCAGAGACAAACTTGGCTCTGGTTTTGGAGCCCACTGCCGAGTTTACTGTTGAAGTGCCTCTGCTTGTTTTGATAGATGTAAGTGCAACGTGTGAAGGCTTCTTGTGCTGTTTTTAATTAATAGTTTTGATATACTTCACTATTGGAGCCATTTTATTTTGACATGTGGAGTAATTTTGATTTATTGGAGCACTGGTGGAATCGTCTAATACCTTTTGGAGACTTTATTCAGCTGTAATGTCGAGCATGCGAGTGCAAGGCATGTCCTATTGGTAAGCGCAATTCCTTAGGGTGTCAAGTCACTGAGCATTTATGGTGTGGTGGAAAAGGTCTCAAGCAATATTTTTTAAGAAGATTAAGTGGACACTTTAAGTTTAATCACTTGAAATTCACTCACGTATTACCTATTTTTGACCACTGGATGAACGTTTTGAACATTTATTTTACATTTATTTAATTACTTTAGTTTTATCCAATATATATGAACTATATTTTTTTTTGGTATATGTGTGATATATTCATTTATACACTAATTTAGAATTGTTCATTCACTGAACATAGCGCTACTATTTTGTTCACTCAGAATCATTACACATCACTATTTATTTAAAGTAGCTGCTTTAGGTATTTTTTTCAGTTTGGTTTTTGGCGCAGCGGGGTATGAGAAGGTAGAAGGGCGCGTATATTTTCCTTTTTTCACCATTTATTATTGATTTAAAATAAATAATTAAAGAGGAGATAAGGAGTAATCCTTAAAAGCCTTTGTGTTTCTCTCCTGCTTTTGGCTCTTTATGAAACAATAAAACATCATATATGATACAAAATAAAAATCTTGATACATATAGATAAAAAGATGCTCAGATTTTGCAGAAGTAGATTGGGCAAACCAAAAGCTGCGTATTAAAAGTTTTATTTGTCTCTATTGAAGACAATATACAGCCTTGGCATATATTCTCTTGTTGCCAGGCTTGCATATCTTTACGAAACGCACTGTGGCTGCCATTTCTGAGCTCTTTTAAATTTCTTGTTGCCTGTCTGTCATGCTGACCCTCTTGTTTTAAAGCAGAACTACACTCGCATAACAAAAAATATTTAAATTCATTCTACCTCCTGAGCAATTTCTTGCTTGTTTTTTAACCACCCACTACCAACGACCAAGAGCGGCTTTATACCTTGTGATTGCTGTGACTAATCACAGTAATCACAAGTGTAAAGACTAGCTACAAGTTGTTGTCCTTTTATTCTCATAAACACCGTAATATCATGAAAGGGGAGAGCTACCTGATGTGATTGAGCCAGTGCTGATCTGACAGTCACAGTGCCCCAGAGACTCCTTTTACACACAGCCAGTATGATACTTGATTTTTGCTAATTGGTGTTTCAGTGCTGGTATTGCTGACCACAGCCAGCGCCAATGTTTCTAGCTTGCCAATTAGTCAGTGCCAGTATTTCTAGCTTGCAGATCACAGCAAGTGCTAGTGTTTACCGCTTGCTGTTCAGCCTGTGCCATTTTTTCTAGTTTGCTGATTAGACACTGCCAGAGTTACGGATCACATCCAGCGCTAGTGTTTCCAGTTTGCTGATCACAGCCAGCACCAGAGTTTGCAGTTTGCTGATTTCTGCCAGTGTTTCCAGTTTTTCCTATTTGTAATTTATTTTGAATCTTCGTTAAAGATTTTTCAGGCAGGATATGCACTTTTTCCTGCATTAGGGGACACAAACACTCTTATCTTTTGGTGGGTGTTCCACTGAATTACTTTGGTTACTTCCTGGTCTAAAGTAAAATGGTGTTTGTGTTTGGTATTTCCTGTGCCTTTAAACATGGATATAATGATGGCTGTCTCACTACCAATTGTTTGTGCACATCTTTGCACTGAACTATTGTGCTTTCACCAATAAGTTTATATTGCTGACCCTATTATGGGGCTGTGCATCTAAATTTATATTTTTTACTATATTGGTTTCCTTATTGTTTTTCCTTATTTTCATTTAAGATTAAACATGTATTTATTTTTTTCACTTTAGCAGTTTTTTATACTTTTTTTTTTTTCAATGTGTTGTCCATTTATTACACAGTATTCACACATCATCGCTGTTTACTTTTGGAGCTATACACATTTTCTTAAGTGTTTCCTGTTTGCTGATCACAGCCAGCACCATTGTTTGCATTGTTGATCAGTTAGTGCCAGTATTTCCAGCTTGCAGATCAGTCTGTGATAGGGCCCTTTCACACGTACGGACCGTATGTCCGCATTTTCATCCGTCCGTTGAGGATGAAAACGGGACATACATGGGTCCCTATGTGATTACGGGTGTCAGCGATGACCATCTGCTGACACCCGTAATCGTCCGCCTCCGCAAAGATACGCATTTGCGGACGGAAGAAAAACCTATTTTTCTTCCGTCTGTCAGATCGGATGAACACGGACATACGGTCCGTGTTCATCCGATCCCCCATAGGGGAGAGCAGAGGAAAGACAGGGCGGTCCCTGCACAGTGTGCGGGGACCGCCCTGTCGGCTGCCAGCTCAGCAGGGATATTACGGAGCTGAGCTTTTGCGAACACTGATACTGATCCGCCTGTGTGAAAGGGCCCATAATGTTGCTGATCATAACCAGCACCAGTGTTTCCAATTTGCTGATCACGGCCAGTGCCAGTGTTTCCAGTTTTCTGATCAAAACAGTTATTGTATACAAATACGCAATACTGATAATAAAAAACGTAAAACAATATAAAATTTGGTGATATAAAAGTGAATATAACAAATGATGATCAAAAATCAGTAAAAACTGATAAAATTATGTGATTATAACACTGAGATGAGATGCAAATATCTCCCCTCTCCTGGTCGGGAAAGGGACACTGAAATAACGTCATCCAGCCCTGCATAGGTGTAGAAGCGCTGCTGCTGCTAGAGCTGGCTCTGCCTGCTTGTCATTATGACACACAGGAGACCTGAACTGCAGAGGGAGAGAGACAGAGCAAACCGGCCCACTGGGAATTTCCCGGTTCTCCCGATGGCCAGTCCATGCCTGCAGCCAATGCCAGTGTTTTTCTTTTGTGCACATTTTTTTTTTTTTTTTTGCTGTGCTGCCTGAAAGCCAAAATAAAAGATTAGTATAATTAATGAAAGCAGTGGAGAAGCCTCAGTCAGATTCAGAGTACAAACCTGTAGAAAGGCGATGGTACATTAAAGATCACCTTTGATTCAAAGGATGATGAGTTCCTGGTGAAAGTATCAGGTACTGTGTCACCAATAATCAAACATCCAGTTAAACTGAATGAGGCAAGTACCAGCAGTGAAGTGAATGAAGCAAGCACCAGTTGCAACATCAGTCACAAAGTATTGGGGCAACAGTCCCAGAAAGCCCATTCTAGTGTCCCAAAGGTGACAGGTTTAAATTGTGGATACTCTTACATTCAGTAGAAAACTCCATTTATAATACAATCAACTTTGTAAGGTGGAAACTTAAAATTTCACACCTATACAGTTTATTATTTTTTTTCCATTAATTTCAAGTGTGTGTGTGTGTATATATAATAATAAATATATATATATATATATATATATATATATATATATATATGTGTGTATATGTGTATATATATATATATATATATATATATATATAGAGAGAGAGAGAGAGTCTATAGTTTTCACAGACTAAAAAGTATATACCTATTTAAAACAATTTATACCAAATCCAGTGGTTTTTATATACCATCAAAAGAAAGCTCTATAGGTGTCAACAAAAATATCACAATTTAATTTGGGTAAAAGTGTTGCATATTACAGCACTGCAAAATGGCCTGGAAAGGAAGGGGATGTAAAATGCTGGTATTGATGTGGTTAAATAAAGCTTCTGACACCCAGTAGTTCTTACTTGATTCTGTGAGCCAGTGATCTTCCACCACATTGGTTCCTGTTAAGAATACAATTCCAATGAAGCCGCTCTGCATGCTGATCTCTTGTCCTCACCCCTCTTGTTGGCCTTATTACACCTGGACCACAATTAGTAGAGAAGCAGCAGCCATAGCATCAGGATGGGGATGTGGCTGCAAGTAGTAGATTTTCGAGGACTGAATATTAAACACTTTTTTTGTGGAACAGGCAAGACAATACTCAGCAACGTTTTCAGTAAGTAGCTAAGGATTTTATTACATTTTTTGCGATCTTTAACTTTCCTGACTTGCCTGCTTTAGGTCAGAGACTCCAAGCCAGAGGGTGAGCATGACAGACAATCTACTAACATTTTCAGAAACATGTTCAATGTTTTCACCAAGAAAGGTTTCCTTTTTTTTTTTCCAAATAACAATTTTTTATTTTCGAAAAAAGGTCAATACAAAAGAAAGGTTTCCTTTTAATGCTTTGAGAAAAAAAATCTATATTTTCCAACAATTATTTTCTTACATCAGGAATTCTATACTGTATTTTTTTTTTTTAAGGTGTTTATTTTTAAAGGATTTAGACCTCCTCAGCAAGGAAATTAATGAAAGTGAAGAGCAGTTAGTGAAGTTATTTAATGATTCTGTAAAATAGCATAGAATATGTTCTACATTACAGTAGCAGCGCTATTAAAGTGCAATGAATGTTAACATTCAACTTTTACCCAAATTAGGAAGGCAGACACTTTTGTATAGTTATATTCCCTTTGCCATTTGTTAGCTTTACCTTGTAATGATGGGCTCCCATGTTGTGGCTGCAATTTGTAATGTCATGGCTGATCAATTCCCCTATGTCCATGTATTTGTTCACCTAGCTTGCCCCTGCTCACTAAAGGGATGGGAAACTTATTTTCCCAGGTCACAATCTGTGCCTCACCATCCCCCTTATGGTGCATCACAGATGTGGGAGTGCTAATATGATAAGAGACTGCTTGGCCAGTTCTGTTAAATGCTCAGCCTGCTTGGTCTATGTCAGATGTAATTACTGTTAAGTTCTTACCTGAAGAGCACTAGACTTGGATGCCCATGGACTGTGGGATATTTAGTTTCTTTACAGGAAGTTTTTAGACTACAGACAAAGGTCATGCATTAACCTGTGAAGCTCCATCGTGCAGATAGGAAGATTTGTAATGCTTTTAAGTCAAATGGTCCTTTGCTAGCAGCCATTAGAGACTGGAGAGCCTATTGTTTTTTAGTCAGGAAAACATTTTCTCTCAAATTTGTAGTTAGCGAGAATAGCAAGGCATGAAGAAATAATTTATTTGGCAGTGAGGCTACTATACTGTGTCATAGCCCAGCCTGTGCATAGATTTGACAGTCATATTACTATTGTTTGCATGACAAGCGCTACCCTGTTTCTGCAAACTTCAGATAATTGCTGGGTTACCTCAATCTGACCTCACATTTGGCTGAATCTTGCAGACACATCCTGGAACCTGTTATGGGAGCATTACATTGTTTCCAGCATTTCAAGAAAAATGGGAAAGACACTTGGAAGGGTCTGTGACTGGTCAGCAAAGATGTCAAAGTCGTTTCCAAATGTGGTTGTGAACAAAAACTGTAAAGCAGGCTGGAAGATCGGACCAAGTGACATCAAGTTTAGTGGATCTCAAAGAGCCCATGGCTCGACTGCCAAGATATTTACAATGTCCGCTTACCATGTTCTCCTTGGCCAAGCAGGTGCAATTACAATCCACAAAATACCATCAATTTTTTCACAGATAAGCAGGCAAGGCAGAAGCAGTAAATGTATGGCATGGATCAGAGCAAAAAGGAGTAACCATGGCATCCACCACAAACACTTGAGGATCCCCAGGTCCAGCACACAAACCTGTTCAGCTTGTTGTTGAATCTGTGTCAGTTCTGCCAGGAGATTTCAACCGTCAATCCGGTAATCTTGTTATCCCAGTATCAGGTGAAGGGGCAGTTGAGATCCTGCAGCCAGATTAGAGGACCGCAATAGATGGCCAACCTAACAAGGAACCACCAGCAAACAACTCACGGTTAGTGGAGGCCGAAGACAGGAACCAGGTGGAAGAAAGGACAATCCTAAACGATCCAAGTAGCGGACCAAGGCAGAAGTACATGGCGGACAACCAGAAGGCAGCGTTGGGAACAGGCAGGGTCGGCAACAAGATATTCATAAATCCAAGGGGTAATCCAAGAAGCGGAGTCGGGAACAAGAAAAGTCCACAGAACATCAGGTCCCAGAATCAAACCCCAGACACGGTGTGACAATCTGGATGCAGAGCGATGGGTATCTGGTACCCCCCCCCCCACAGACAAATATCTGCAAACTCCTCTCACCAGGTGATTTAGCTGTTGACAGTTGGAAAACTTCACCTGACAAATTTCCACATGGGTAGTATGTACAGCTGACAGGGATAGAAGATGAAGTTCTGCCCAAGATCAAGTATGTTACTTCCTGAACAGCATGACTTGTCTCTTTTTGATTGATAAATGCCGCTGCCGTGGTTTTACAGAACTGTCACTGCCAAAGCTCTGCAATGCTGATCGGCGGCCTCTGCTCTTTTTGACCACCACATTTCCAGAAATGAGAGGTTCTCCAGAATACCTCCCCAGCTTAACAAGCTGACATCTGTTGGCACCTTCCAAGTAAATAAGGGGAAAAAAATTACTTTTTGGCATCTGCGTGAAAATCCATTATTCCAGGACTGGCCTGGTCTGGGAAGTCACAGTTGTCCTATACTGCCAGTCTATTGAGTTGAAAAGTCTTACAGTGAAACTGAACATATGAGACCGCATCAAAAGCAGCAACCATCTTTCCCAGCACTCCCTTGCAGACTTAAATCAAATGCCTTTTCAGTGACTTTAGCTCCTGGGATCAAAGAGCCCCTTTATTTCTCCTGTGGAAATTAGCCCTTTTGCTTGTGCAATGTTTAAATACGGAAAGTGTTCAGAATAACAGCTGACTTCTCAAGGTTCAGCATCCAGTCTGGACTTGCACTGTATGATGAACATTTGATGTCAAGGTCTGAGCTGTTTTCATGAGAAGCATGTCATTCAGGTACCCCACAATGGGGATATCTCAATCCCTCAACAAACACAAGAGCCACCGCCTTGGTACACCTCTCTGAGTCATGAAATGGCAGAACGGCAATGTCACAAACTGGTAGGGCCACTGTGAATCACAGAAACTGTGGGTGAGGCTGGAAAATCAGAATGTGTAGGCATCCTTGATATTCACTTACCTCAGGAAGTCTCTCAGCCACCTTAATTTCTGTACCCTTAGGGATTGGTTGAGACCTTTTGAGGTCCAGAATAGTCTGAATGTCTGTTTGGCTTGAGAAACATAGGTTTTAATACAAGCCAAGTGACTTCTCTTCTTCTGGCAGGGGTGTGAGGACCCCCAGAGATTGCAATCTTTCCAGGGCTACATGGACAACAACTTTTTTTGGCTCCAAAGATACCATTGAGTTCATATAGGGGTTATTTACGAAAGGCAAATCCACTTTGCACTAATAGTGCAAACTGCTCTTGAAATTGCACTGAAAGTGCACTTGGAAGTGCAGTCGCTGTAGATCCGAGGGGGACATGCAAGGAAAATTAACAGCATTTTTGCTTGCACATGATTGGATGATAAAATCAGCAGAGCCTCCCCTCATTTCAGCTCTACCCCTCAGATTTACAGCGACTGCACTTCCAGTGCAATTTCAAGTGTACTTTGTAGTGGATTTGCCTTTCGTAAATAACCCCCATAGTGTGAAGAGGGAAAGAAATGCAAAATTGGACACCACACTGCAGCCA
Organism: Rana temporaria; assembly: GCF_905171775.1. Lineage (NCBI taxonomy): Eukaryota > Metazoa > Chordata > Amphibia > Anura > Ranidae > Rana > Rana temporaria. The sequence continues at coordinate 160,068,637 of NC_053491.1, forward strand.
GTCATCTGTGACTTCTGAGTCCAGATGGCTAAAAAGGCTAATAGATGTTTCCTCATCTGTGCAAGTGGGGGCATACCTTTATTGTGAAGAGGACTTGCCTACCAATCTCGAGGACTTTGGGGTCCAGTCCTCCTTATGGAACTAGCGCTTCTTACCTGTCTCCTTCACCACCTTTAGGAGCAAGAGTGTGCTTTTTACAACTGTCACCTTCTGCATGAAGGCATCCCAGGTCCGTCCAAACAAGCACTCATCGTCAAAGGGCAGCTTCTCAAGTCACCTAATGCAGAGAAGTTCCAGTGACTAGCACGTGAGCCATAGGATCCTTCTTATGTGGACAGTCATGGTGCTCAACTTGGGAATTATCAAATGGAGTCTTCCAAGGCATTCCTTGGGAAACTTGAGTGTCTCAGAAGATCTTCCAGGAACTGCCAAATTGCAGGATACCCTGGGTCCAAGTCTCTGAAACAAAGCACACACTTTGCGTAAACTTTTAGGTCTTGAGAAACTTCCAATGCAGTAACCACCAGCTTCTCCCACCAGAAAGACGGATGTTTTGAAGAGCGCCTCCAACCTTTTATCCATGGTGTCTTTAAGACCAGAATCCACAGCCTCTACTTATTAAAGTAGGAAATGGATGAGTATTAGCCAGAGAACCTCAATTCTTATAGATGTCTTTCACCATGGGGTAGTGCTGAACTAACCGCTAAGGTGGTAACATCACCTCCTTCAGGAATCCTTGTCTTGTTTGCACCACACCCTCCAGACAGCCCATCGTGGTTCTCTGCATCAGAGATATCTCTGATCTTGAGGCTTATCCAAAGAGGATTCCTAATCCTCAACAGCTTACCCCTCTTCATTCAGAGGATGTTCCTTTTGATACCTAATTTCACCTTAAAAAAACAGAGGGTAGAATGCATTCTAAACAAGTGGGACCTTAGGCATAAAGGAGTCAGGAGATTGTGTACCTTAAACAGTGGAAATACAATATAAGGCCAGGGATTTGGAATTCATATAACCCTTAGGGGAGCCATTACAGGGTGAACTTGGCAGGGGGCCCGCCATACTTAACAGATGGAGTTGGGAGCCTCACTCTGTCCGCCCATGCACAGATATGTTATCATGAAATAATTGTGCACGTTACAATCTGGCCCTGCCCCTTTAGAACAATGCAATGGGTTGAATAGTGCTCCACCATGCACACACAATACTAGCTGCCCCAAGCAATCTAGAGGGGACTAAGGGGACTGCCACAATGCTTCCACATAAGAGGCACCATTCCATAGCTGTAGGACCAGAGGCCCAATTTTTACCTCTCATGGTGTCCTCAGGGACTTGAATTTGTCCTGGATCTGTATAGCACCTTGCCAGTGAGGTAATTGAATACCAGGTATCCTTGAGATTGCTGCCTGTTGAATCCAGTGACAACCAGCTACTTTAAAGGCCACTCCTGCTCTTGCATGTGGGGTACAAGTACCTTTCCTTTTGGCCCTAGAGCCGAGGCCAATTCAAATTAATCCTTTCCTTTTCCCCAAGACTAACTCCCACAAAGATTCTTCAGAGAGACTATGAAGGCACATTCATCACCTAAGCAAAAAAACAAGGCTTAGGTGAGCTGGGAGGAGGTTATGCATGAATGGGAAATCCTGACTTTTTTTTTTGTCTAGTGTCCATTCACCTGAAGGTTGTAGCATAACGTAAGTTGTCATGACGCCTTGTTTCCTGTAATATATGATTAAGAAAAAGACTGAGCTTGAAACACTGATCAAATCTGGGCCACTACGAAATCCTGCTTTCGTAATTCTACAGCAGTGGAAACTAATTATCAAGTACTACTTTGGTGGTACATAGTTCCTCCCACTAAGTTGGCTCACATTAATCCGACCACCTCTGCACATTGATTAAGTGGATGTTCATAGGTGGGCTCTTTATCCTTACCTGTTAGTCCTGCCTGGTGGTGTAGCGATTTTGGCAACAGGTGTACGACATGGTACACACCCTTTTCCGCCAAGCAGTGCCAGTGAACCCACTGGATGTCCTCAACCAAAAACCAGAGAGATTATCTAAATCTCTTCACTATTATGATGCATATCGATACAGCCACGAAGCAGTTGATTGCAAAGGCATGGCTCTTGACAGACCTTTCTACATCTGAGGTCAAATCTTAAATGCACTGGACATTACTTAATGAAAAACTCGCTGCTAGACTTCAGAGAAATATGTATAATTGAACAAAAACAGTGGTGCGCATGCCCACGCACCAAAGCCACAAGGAGAACAAATAACCTAAAGTTTATCAAGATTTAAATAGTAGGACTGGAGTATGTAATTGCCTCCCAATCTCTCCTATCCCAAGCTGTGAAGTCAAATGAATGCACAAATACGTCATATCTGAGTTGGGGGTCCAGGAGAAGAGGGGAGGCCTTGGTTATGGCTAATTTAAACACACCCACTTACCAATCCAGGAGCACCAGATGGAAACATATGGAGTTTGCTGACAAACATCTAATGAAAGATATGTCTTTAACCCAGTAATATCTGTGAAGGGAGACCGCTCATTTCCCGGAGTATAAGCGGTTATTTAGGAGACGCAATTGAGGCATCTGATTCATGTTTATTCTGCTTGCATGACTTCCTGTTGAGTCAGGGGTCCATGCTGGAAGGTGAGAGTACCCAGATAGACCTAAGGTGGATTGTCACAATCTGTGAATTCTTCAGCACTGGTGGAAGATTTTGTGGACTCTTATTTAATACATTTTTTATATTTTACTTATTCATCACAATTTTCTTGGACTGTTCACTACATAAATTTGGATATTTTATCCGCAATTTTTCTTAATTTTATTTATCTTGGTTTATATTACTGCGTTGCACTTTTCTGGTAAATCATTTGTTATTTAAATTTAGTGTTAATTATTTTGTGTTCAGCCTGCATATGGGGGGGGGGGGTTAGTCTCTTATTTTTGCGCTGATTGCACTTCTTTGTTTTTTTATGGCTAATTTAAGACATGGGGTGGGGAATATCCCCAACAAAGCTGATTTTGAGCGCTTTTAATTTTTACATGGATGGTTGACTAAAGTGGTCTAATAGATCGCATATCAGGGGTAAGGAATTCAATGGGTCAGTGAGCCAGATGATTATTTCATCGGCATAGAGGCTAATTTTATGGGAATCTTGAGCAACAGGCCAGTAATATTGGGGTGAGAATGCATAGCTTGAGCTAAAGGTTCAATTATGAGTGCAAATATTAAGGGTGATAGGGGACATCCCTGATGAGTTCCATTTGTTATTGGGAAGGGACTAGAGCGCATACCTGACGTTAGGACTCATGTATGCCACATTTTTGAAGTAACAATTTAAGGTTGTCCCGGTGCATCTAGGGAGATTAGCAGAGAAGGCATTTGGTGATACTCTGCCCAGTGGATAAGGTCTAAGAACCTGCAAGTTCCATCTGAGGCTTGCCAGTTAGAGATGAAGCCTACCTGTTCAGGGTGTATTAGTGTAGGCATATAAGTCACAAGGCGTGCAGCTAATATTTTGGCTTACAGTTTAAGATCTGTGTTTAGGAGAGATATGGGTCGATGGCTGGTTATGAGAAGGTTTACCTGGACGGGATCTTTCCAGTAGCTAGCAAATTGTTGAAGGTATTGCATAGATGAGGTGTGATTTGGGCTGCGTAGGCTTTATAATGGTCATTAACAAAACTGTCTTGTCCTGGGGCTTTATGGGATGGGAGACCATTGATGGCTTCAGTGATCTCGTGGTGGGAAAATGGTTGGGAGAGGGATTCTAGTTGCTTTGGGGAGATAGAAGGGGGGATAGGAAGGATTGTATTTGTTGCAGGGTAGGCTGAGGCACTGAGGGAGAGAGGACAAAGGATATCGAGTTTGGAATAGAAGGAGCTGAAACAATCAGCAATGTCTTTCAGGTTGGTTACCTTATGTCGCTTTTCATTACGGAATGGGATTTTGGCTTGGGCGGATCTGCGTTTTTTATTGTTTGGCTAGGAATTACCCTCGCCTATTTTTCTGGGAATACCAGGTAAGGCAAAGACATCTGGGAAGGGGAAATAGTGATGGATACTGGAGCGTGGTCAGACCATGTAATGGTACCTATGGTGGAGGTTGTGATTTTTTTTGTAGGAAGACCTTCGAGGTAAGAAACAGGTCTATCGTGGAGTAGAATCTTTGGGTATGTGAGTAGAAGGGATAGCCCCTCTCAGTACCATGTCGACACCTCCAGGGTTCACAGAGATCTTCAAGGGAGAGGAGGGAGGAAAGAGCTGTGTATTTTTTGCACTTGAGATTAAAAGAATCATGTTGGGAATCTATGATTTCATTAAAGTCGCTGCATATCACAATTTTGTCTCTGGGATAGTGCTGTAGTTTTTGTATTAGGGATTTAAAGAAAGGTCTCTGGTGAGTATTGGGGCATATATGTTGACATTTGTGAGAGGATGGTTGTTTTTGTCAGCTTGTGCGTGAAAACAGGTTGGGAAGGCATGGTGAGAGCATTGAGGTGATTTGGTTTCTTAAAAGTGCATCACCTGAACACATAGGATATCTGCTTTGTGAGAGACAGCTTTGCGCCAGAGTAGGGAGCATTTAAAAGGACTGTTAAGGCCCTTGGCATTTAGGGAGAACATTTTGAGGGATATTTGGGTATGGCACTGACGATGTCTGTATGGTATTCAGCTCAACAATGGAGCGTGGAGAAAAGAAAAAAAAACATTGCAACTACTCCTCCACTGCTACTAAGATATGCAAAAGTCTGTTCCAGCCTGAGGTGAGCATGGTAAGGCATGTCAACATTATGGTGGGTTTCAAGATTCCCAGGGGTTGGGATTGGGTTTTGGCGTAGGTGGGGGTGCGTGCAAGATAATGCCCCAATTATGCAGCTTCTTGATTCCATCTTTAGGGTTCAGGATGGGGACCTGTTGATTCTGGTATGTCACCAGTAGCTTAGTAGTAGGGTAACCACATCTCTAGATGATTTTATGCTCGTTGAGCAGAGAGGTGACTGGAGCAAGGGACTTGCGGGTTTGGGATGTGGCTGCCAAGATATATCCTGACGAGTGACATTTTGGACATTTAGCTGTGGATTTCTAAGCCCCGGACTCCTGGCGCGGATATACTGGGGCTTAGAACTGGAGATAGCCGCAGTCCATGTCAGCAGGACTGGGGGGGGAGGGGACCTGTGTAAGTTTACCTTACAGAGTTTTCTGTAAAGGTGAACTTGCCCTTTAATAGATATGTTAAGCCCACGTTGGAGATCAGCCTGCAGGGAGAGCAACATGGCTTTGAGGGAGTGCCCTGAGGCTGGGCTGTCAGTGGTGGGGAATGCAGCCAGTGTCTGTGTATCTGGTGAGCTTGCTGTTGAACTACAGGTCCCAGCTCCAGTGTGCTTCTTCACTGGGGACTGTTTAGTGGGAGAAATTTCTGGGGAATCAGCAGAGAGCTTACCTCTGTCTCCTGGTGAGGGAATCGGCTCTTGGTGGGGAGATCCATGTTTTTCCGCATGTAGAAATCCAGCAGGCGGCGATATCCCCTTTGGCTGGTATTTCTTGCGGGGCATAATCTGGTGGGCGGTGCAAATTCCCCCCCCCAGTCTGGAGGGCAGAGAGTGGCTGCAGACAGGCTGGAGAAGCTGGATGGGAGTGTGGAGGAGCAGAGCCTGTGGATTAAGGGGCCATCTTCTCCGGCGGCCAAGCCACGCCCATCTTCAATGCAATTTTGATCGCCGATTATTGGAAATATAGCAACAATCATTGTGACGGTATCGGTATGATATCCCTGTCAACGTTCCCTTCTTCCCATAACGACAATCACCCCAATATTCCACGAGGAGGGATATCCCTGGAATCGCCCAGAAAGCCACACATGAGACAAGCTTACTGCTGGAACAAGACACTTTATTGACACAAAAACTCAGCTTATATGTGGTTAGAGCCTGTTAGGAACGCCCCCCTCACACAGTGGGGTTTCCCATACAGATTATAGGAGACAAGTCGGAGCCGACCATGCAGACATGTTTCTTTAGATAAAGACATCAGCGGAGTTAATTACTAGGTGTAACAGCCTGACCACAATGAAGCAATCAGAATAATTAACATGAGCCCCTTATCTAATCATTGTAAACAGTAAGGCCGGTCTCCTTCCCACACACAATAAATCAATTACCATTTGAACTAGGGAGCTGGCTGAGGAAGGGTCATTAACATGTCAATAGCTTGTGACACATGAACCAAGCAGGGAGATTTACACTGACATCCTTCACAATGGCCCCCCTTTTTCTCCCTGCTCCGGCAAACCCGGTTGGACCTTCCCTGGTCCAGTAGGGTTGACGGGTTCAGAGCTTTTAGTCCGAGGTTAACTCCGTTTGGCGTGACTGACCTCCATTGGTAACTGCTTCCGACTCAGGTATGCTACCGGGTCGTCAGATCACACGCCGGTCAGTCCCCAAGTCTTTGTGCGATCTGCAAAGTCACCAGAAGTCAGTGTGAAGACAGCGAATGGGTCTGTGCGCCGCCGTCTAGGTGTCCCGCTATGGGAGGGGGCAGGTTATGGCTCTGAAGTGACAATCACAGGAGATTCATAAAAAGAAAAAGTTATATTTGTTGAAATGCTGTAGCACTGGTGCTCAGAGTCCGGGGGGGACTCAGAGCCCCATAAGGTCAGCCACCCCCTGCTCCCTCCGCAGCCGCCGGTTCTCCTCTTTGAGCTTCTCCAGCTCCATCTCCAGTTCATGGAGCCTGGGGGGGTCAGCCCGCTGTGACCTCAGGTGGTTGTTCTCCTCCTCCATGCGGCTTATGCACTCCTCCAGCTCTATGTACTCACGGATCAGATCCTGCTTGCTCATGTCCTGCAGGCTCTCCACGTGGTCCTTCATCATCAGGAACTGGGTGGTGGTGTAAGAGGCCACCGGTGGGCCCTTGGCGAACATCTCGGCCCGCATCTGGGGCGCCCGCTGCGATTCCATCTCCTCCAGTCGCTTCTTCTCCTCCCAGGTCCGCTGGTTATATGACTTCCAGGACCTCTTCTTCTTGGAGGGTAGCTGGCGGTGCCTCTTTCTGCCCAGCTCCCTCCAAGGCCCCTCCGGCTCATGGCGGTCGCCCATGACCAGCTGACAATGGTGTTCCCTGTTGTCCGTAATAACAGATTGTACCATGAGGGCTTCGTAAGGGGTGCCCAATGGTTCTTCCGGACCCAGCTCCTGGAGATCCCAAGCCGAGTCTACACAATGGGCTGCTGCTGGTGGGCGGTACCCAGGTTGAGACCAATTTGACCTGGTGTTGTCGTTCATGGGGCAATTCTGCTTGAAGTGACCCAACTGTTTGCACCGGAAGCAGCGTTGTTCGTTGTCCTCCTGGCGTGGGTAGCGAGGGCTAGATGTCATCGGTCTGTTAGGCGGTTGGTATCTAGCGGCTGGTGGGTGTGAGGGCGCCGTTGGTTGTGGAGGTTGTACCCGTGGTGTGACCTGGTTTGTCTTGCGAGTATCCGCATATTCATCCGCCAACTTCGCGGCCTCTGGTAGAGTCATGGGCCTGCGATCTCTCACCCAATCTTTGACATCCGTCTGGATGTGATTGTAAAATTGCTCCAGGAGCATTAGTTGCAAAATGTCCTCTGCGGTGGTGGCCTGGCTGCTGTTAACCCAGTTAGAGGCCGACAGGGACAGCTGGCATGCCCATTCTGCGTAAGAGTCTTTCGTGGTTTTGCGTGAGTCCCTGAACTTCTGTCGGTGGGACTCTGGGGTTACTGCATAACGAGCCAGGAGCGCTTCTTTAACCCGGGCGTAGCTATGGATATCCTGATCTGGCACGGTCCGGAAAGCATCAGAAGCTTTGCCTGACAGTTTGCCTGACAATATTGCAACCCACTCTCTTCTAGCAATTCGGTGCAGGTTACATTGTCGCTCAAAGTCTGCCAGGTAGTTATCAATTTCACAGTCCTTTTCATCAAAAGCTTTAAAAGCGCTAAACGGAATCTTCCTTGCGTCTGCTGTGCTGTACTCACTGTTCGTAGAAGGTGCGGCTGCTTGTTGGACTGCTGCCAGTTTTAACTGTAGCTCTGCGTCCCTTATTTGTTTATCCTTCTGTAGTTCTGCGTCCCTTTTTTCTTTAGCCTTCTGTAGCTCTGCGTCCCTTATTTGTTTAGCCTCCTCCGCTAACAGGTCCATCACTTTCAGAACCACATCCGGCGTTGGGTTCGGGCCGAACCACGCTAGCTTCTCTCTCATTAGCTTGTTGGCTGGCGATTCCTCCTCCTGAATCACTGGTGTCTCCATCTCTTGTACTGCTGGCGTTGCTGCAATCCCGTCCTCCTGGTCTAGCTCCATTAATTCTGCTATGATGACCCGCTTGGTTTTGTTGCTAGCGATCCTTCCACGAACTTCCAGTAGTTCTTCCAGTGTCTGCTTGGAATCCGGGTGTGAAGGGGAATAGAAGGGAAAAATCCCGCTGCTACCAACCAATTGTGACGGTATCGGTATGATATCCCTGTCAACGTTCCCTTCTTCCCATAACGACAATCACCCCAATATTCCACGAGGAGGGATATCCCTGGAATCGCCCAGAAAGCCACACATGAGACAAGCTTACTGCTGGAACAAGACACTTTATTGACACAAAAACTCAGCTTATATGTGGTTATAGCCTGTTAGGAACGCCCCCCTCACACAGTGGGGTTTCCCATACAGATTATAGGAGACAAGTCGGAGCCGACCATGCAGACATGTTTCTTTAGATAAAGACATCAGCGGAGTTAATTACTAGGTGTAACAGCCTGACCACAATGAAGCAATCAGAATAATTAACATGAGCCCCTTATCTAATCATTGTAAACAGTAAGGCCGGTCTCCTTCCCACACACAATAAATCAATTACCATTTGAACTAGGGAGCTGGCTGAGGAAGGGTCATTAACATGTCAATAGCTTGTGACACATGAACCAAGCAGGGAGATTTACACTGACATCCTTCACAATCATTACACTGCACTTGAATTCAAGATTGGCGCTACTCCCCCTGGCCAGCTTCCCTTCCATCCCCACCTCACACACTTAACCCCACTTTTCATTACTGAATTCTCCTCTGTCTTCATCCTTTTGTTGCATCTTACCAGGAATGCTACACGTGTGACCCCCATCTAAACACTTGCAATGTGTATTATTACTCAATTAAAATTATTGAACAAGAAAAAACTGGGCTTTAGCAATCATAAGTATATTTTCCTCATATTTAAAAGTGTAACAGCTTCTTATCTCCTCCTTCAGGCCAGCTATAGAAAGTGAAGACCATGCAGAGGCAGACCTAGGGGATATTGAGGAGACTGAGGCCCCTTTTACACAGACGGATAGTATGGTGCTTTTAGCTGCTAGAAGCACACAATGCTTTCCTATGACATCATTCACACACTACGGTTACCTGCGGTTTTGTGCAGATAGAAAAAATAGAACTGGATGCATCCAGCTGCAAAATCCTGCAGCTATCGGCACATAACCGCAGGTAATCGTAGTGCACTGTGTCAGCTGCGTTTGGTATGAATCTTGAGGGGGAACTCCACGCCAAATTTCAAATAAACGATATGGGTTCCCCCTACAGAGGCATACCAGGCCCTTGGGTCTGCTATGGATTTTAAGGGTAACCGGCATGGGTTCCCCCCAAAATCCATACCTGACCCGTATCTGAGCAGCAGCCCGACCGGTCAGTAAAGTGGGTTGGGACAAGCGAGCGCCCCCCCTCCTTAACCGTGCCATGCCACATGCCCTCAACATGGGGGGGTAGGTTCTTTGAAGAAGAAGACAGAAGCCCGGGTACCACCCCTCATAAAAGAGCCAAAGAAGAGAGGGGGGCCCCGTAGCTGACTAAATTACTTTAAAAACCCTGTGTAGTGTTTTTTTTCCGCCAGGTGAATGGGTAGGGGTACGATGTACCCCATACTCATTCACCTAGGGTGGGGGGCGGGCATCAGGTGGCCCCGTTATTAAAGGAGGCTCCCAGATTCCGATAAGCTCCCCTCCTGCAGACCCCGACAACCAATAGCCAGGGTTGTCGGGAAGAGGCCCTGTCCTCATCAACATGGGGACAGGTGCTTTGGGGTGGCACCTACCCCCCCATGTTGAGGGCATGCGGCCTGACCCGGTTAAGGAGGGGGGGCGCTCGCTCATCCCCACCCCCTTTCCTGACCGGCCGGGCTGCTGCTCGGATACGGGTCTGGTATGGATTTTGGGGGGAACCCCATGTTGTTTTTTCGGCGTACGGGTGTTCCCCTTAAAATCCATAGCAGACTTAAGGGCCCAGTATGTCCCTGTAGGGGGAACCCATGCCGTTTTTTTTATTTGAAATTTGGCGTGGAGTTCCCCCTCAAGATTCATACCAAACACAGTGCTTGGTATTGGCAGGGATCCAAGTCGGATCCCCGTTCAATATCGTGCCGCGGCTAAACGCAACCGCAGCTAAAAGCACTGTACAAATGCAGCTGATTGCTGTGCCTGGAGTCTTGAATTCCAGGAAACATAAACATGCTTTTAGCTGCGGCAAAACAGTTGTCCGTGTGAAAGGGGCCTGAAGTCATGGCATGCTCATCATTCCATGGCAAAAACTGTGACTTTACTGTGCCAAACATTGGGCGTGATTGAGCCTGTTCAACTGAGGACTAATTATTAAATTCCTTTTTTTTTTTCTTTTTGCAAAATCATTCTGTAAGCTGGTCAAATTTACATATATAGCTAAAAAAACCTCTATAGTTGCCCTTTAAATTATGGCATTGCAGTTATTTTATTGAAAGTTGTCTTAATTCTCCTTCTTCAGGTTTTGATGAAAGATATTGCAACACCTATACCTGCTGAAGAGGTCAAGAAAGTTATAAGAAGATGTCTTGAAAAAGCTGCCTTGATCAATTACACCCGACTTACAGATTATGCCAAAATTGAAGGTCAGATATTTATATAATGTTAAGCTGATTTTCCTTAAAGGGTTTGTAAAACTTTGTGTTTTTTCACCTTAATGCATCCTATGAATTAAGGTAAAAACACACCTGGCAGTCTCCGGCTCCCCCAGCACCCCTGAACTTGCCTCGACGGGGACGCGCTGTCACTCTCTCTACGGGGTCCCAGCTCTTGATTAGATAGATTGATAGCAGTGCATCCATTGGCTTCCGCTTCTGTCAATCAAATCCAATGACCCGGGGGCGAGTCATACATTCGGCGGCTATGGACGCCGAATGAATGACTCTGGAACACGCCCGCAAGGTAACCTGCTCCCCTGGAGAGTGCTTCTCCTAGGGGGTTATCTGATGCGGGGAGGAGCCGCGGGAGCCTCCGGGGGACACCAGGAGTCGGTGTTCGAGCCACTCTGTGCAAAACGAACTGCACAGTAGAGGCAAGTATTACATGTTTGTTATTTTTTTATTTAGAGATATACGGTATATATTTATGTATATGTCTATATCACATACTGTATACACACTATATCAAAGTTTATACCTAAATATATAATTTTGCTATTTGTTTTGTTTTTTTTGTATTAGCAATGTTTTTGCTTCAATATGTAGTACATTTGTAGTACATTTGTATTGGAAAGGTAAACCAATTACCAGCGACTCCTAGTCTGATTTTAGGGCTCAGTTCACACTGCCGCGACCTGAAAGTCACAACTTTGCCAGGCGACTTCCTGGCAATTTGCTGGCAACTTGAGTACTACTTGATGGGACTTTGAAGCAATTAAAAAAAAAAAACTTTTAGGGAATGCCTGGGTAATCTTCCTGTAATGTCAGATCCAAATCACATGGAGGCGACTTCCATTAAAGTCTATGGGTGCAGGTAAGATAGAAGTCGCCTTAAAGTAGTACAGGAACCTTTTCTAAAGTCTGAGTGACTTCAGTGGTGCTATAGGACAGCTCTCATTGACTAACATGGGATTTCACATGTCACGCAACTTGGGGTCCCACAAGTCAGATCCCGAACGTGCCAGTGTGAACCGAGCCTAAAAGTAACATGATATGAAACATGACATGAAAGTGACAATCATGATAGAAATACGGCAATTACTACTAGCTACTAATTATCAGGTTGTTTGCTTATGAGGATGACCACACAAAAACCTAAATGCTTTGATTGGATCCTTTGTTTAAATTGCTGCTCTTGATAAGAGTAATGCATCATTTGTGGAGTTTTTTTTTTTTTTTTTTTTTTTTTTTAGCTACAACTTTGATAGAGCATCCAGTTTCTGATCCATTTATTCTAAAGCTCCTTCCTCAGGGTTCTTGGTGTCAAAAGAGAATCTTTGCTGCTTTCACCAAGTTACTGAAACTATTGACAGATGTCCTTAAGGAGTTGTGGTCTAGGTCTCTGTCAGCAAAGGATATATGTTGTGAATTTATACCTTTTTAACACTTCTTTAACAATGCCTTGAATACGTTTATACTAAATGTTCTGGGAGGAAGGTGTACTCTTTTGCCTTCATCTGGGACAGCAAGGGTTATTTTCAGAACTTGAGCAACTAAGCAGATGACTTCCTTTCATAAAACATCCTGGAACTCTAAGCCTGCTAAGTCAGGCAACAAACCTTTTTCCCGATGGAGGGGTGTCCCCACTTCTAAAATTGGAGTGGACATCTGGCAGCCTTTGCAGTTAACGCTTTACCTGAGATACAGTTGCCATAAAAAGTATGTGAACCCTTTTGGAATGATATGGATTTCTGCACAACTTGGTCATAAAATGTAAAAGGAATAGAGGAGTATGGGATTATTACAGTGCCAACAGATAGAAACCAAAACACAATAAATATATAAAAATGATTTATTAATTACAAAGTGATAAAGTTAGTTCAAACATATAAGCACCAAAAATTCTGAATGAACAAAATAGTAGCGCTAAAAAATAACTAAACGTTTCTAAATATTAAACCATACATTCGTGATACAAAAAATATTGTGAGGAATGCAGGAATATATAAAGTGAAAAAATTGTATAAATAAAAAAGCGTCCACATAGAAAATCCAAGGTGATAATATTCCAGGTGAAAACAATTAAAGTGTCCAAAGGAAAACAAATCTTCAAAAAATCTTCTTAATATGAGACCTTTCACCACACCAAAGTGCTCAGACTTCACACCCATAAGAATTGCGCTTACCAATGCGATATGCCTTGCATTCTCATGCTTGGCACAAACAGCAAAATATTTCTCCACACGAACTGACCAATTCCACCAGTGATTCTCACAAGCCGAATCGTTGTTCCACATGAAAGGTAAAGTGACTCCAATGGTGAAGTATATCAAACTTGTTTATTTAAAATCAGTAAAAAAGCTTCACACATTGCACTCACATTTAATACAGCAAATCAAGGCACTTCAATAGTGAACTAAGCAGCGAGTTCCTCACAGGTGATTATCTTGTTGCATTATGGTCACAGCGGACCTAAATAAAAACAGTCAGCCTCACCCCCTGCTCTGTTCGTCTCACTCGTCGCTTCAAAAACACACTGCACATGCAATACAGTACAATAAGAACGTGGGAGCAAACATCACAGTACAGGCTAATGGTCAGGTCTTCCCGACTAGTTTCGCCAAACCTTTGTCTTCATCAGGGGATTTGTGACATGACCAGCTCAGTAAGTGGCTCTGAAGGAGTGAAACAGAAATTATTTATCAATTTATACAGAGTCCTTTAAATACATATGCATAATATTTCAAATAAAATTTGACGTAGTTTGGCTGGAAAATATGTTGGAGCAACAAAAGCCAAGGTGCTACAATAGGGCCCATAAAAAACCCAGACCCTCACATAAAGTGGTGAGGAAAACTTACATTATAACTCCAGATGAACTGGATAATTGAGAAAGCGCAAATGTGACTTCAAAACTGGTCTGCAAATTGCAGATAAATTGCCCAATTCTAAGGAAAGTGAAAGAAAGGAATAAATAAAATAAAGGTTAGACGAAAATGTGCCAAACGAGACCCACAAAATGAGTGAGTTCTTAGTAGGATGACTTACCCGAACGAAAATAGCTAATAGCATCAGCGTCCCTGTAGAGCAAAGCTGCAGCTGTGAAGGAGAGGCTCGTTATAGCCCCTCAATTGCAGCAAAAGATGGCGTCATCACGCCGCGAGCAGACGGCAGAGTCTGCCGCGCATGCGCATAAAGCGCCTACAAGTTCCATAATGCCCCGCGGCCAGCAAGATCGCGTCATTCTCAGACGAAAGATCAGTGGACCTGCAGGGCATGGGAAAAGCGGGACACTACAGCCACCCAAAAAAAAGGTGGCAAGATGGAAAAATAGGGATGCCAAGACTGCCCAAATAAAAAGGCGCAGCCAGCAAAATGACACAATATAGCGGTGAAGTTAACCGCATAATGCCCGCTAAGCCCCCGGTTACAGGTGCAAATCCACATCTGGGGATAGGGCCACCAAATGGGTCCCCAAAAGAAACAAACACAGGGAGTCAAATGGGGACATGGATAAAAACAGGATCCATCTAGGGAACCAGATTGAGCTCTGTCGAGTTCCCACTTACAAGACAGAGCTACAGATAGGCATATAAGCTCCACCAGATGTCCAAGTCAAAGAAGAAAAATAAGAAAAAAGGGGGGGACCACCCGAAGGTGTTTGGGACTTTAAATGAGAATACGTCTGTGATGTATCTCCATCCTTGTGTCTTGGACTTTATATGAGATTACATCCAAACTATATCTCCATCCCGTATGCGGAAAATTGCAACAAAGGGAATTTGGGACTTTAAATGAAACAGTGGGCTGAATGGGGACAAAGTAATGAAACAAGCCATAGATGAAATGTTCATGTATTGAGAAAGTAGAATATTTGGTAGAAACAAATAACTTGTACAAAAGTACAGAACATACATTTCATACATAATACAATAATTGATATAAAAATACATTAAATAAATAACAGTCCATGACAACATATATAGCCACATAGAGGTTGGGCATAACCACGCAATAGGTGAAGTATAAAATGTAAATAGATCATAGAAGTACTGGTTGATCAGAATGGGTCCCATAAACGCGTATAGCTACATCTTTGTAAGCCCGACGCAGCGTTTCGTGTATATGAAAAACACTCATCAGGGGCGGATGTAGTGGGATATCTGGAATACAGATTTGATTAGTGATCAAGGTATTAAAATTGGATCCACCAAAAAAGAGGTAGTAAGTCAATTCTGGTTACTTACATAGTATGTCAAAGTGGTAAAGAAGAAAAATAAGTAAAGATTTTTTGAAAAATAATGAACAATAACAAGCTGCGAAAATATATTAAACATACTTAATGAAAATTCATTTATGAATCACAAAATAACAGAAAACAAACTATAACATGGTATAAAACTAAATGAACATATCATAGAATATATTTAATAAACCCCAATGGGGGGCAATTCAGTATATTGGCCCAAATATAGTGTACCCCTAAGATAGAAAAACGTGGTATGTTAGGTACTGGGAAACAGTAAATGGTCATAATAGGTGGAGAAGGAGACAAGATGGAAGGTCAATAAGTGAGAGAAATGACCATACCACAAGTCTCACCAAATGGAGACAAATCACAAGATGTCGTAACAGATCAACTTATAGAAATGATTTAAAGCTTATATACTCATTTAAACCTGGAAATTTGATGGCATCAAGTAAGTGTATCCATTTGGTTTCTAGCTGTAAAAGAGTCTTGTCTACATCCACCTCGAGCATGTAAAGGTACATGCTCCAAGGCTGCAAAGCTAATGGAGTTAACATCAAAGTCATGTAGACATCCTACATGTCGATTTAGGGCGGTATTCATCAAGCGTTTATATAGGGGATTGACATGATCCTTAATGCACTTGAAAAAGGGCCTTTTAGTCTTGCCCACGTGGGAACAGCCGCATTGGCAGCTGGCTAAGTAGACAATACCTATGGTTTGGCACGTGATAGGAAATTTCAGTTTGTGGATCTTATCATTAGGCAGGATGGTTACATCATTGTTGCACATAAAGGGACAGATGTCACCGTGTCCACAGGAAAAGGTTCCCGTGGAGATGGACATCTGAATACCCTTACACACATGGTGACTAGTTACCAAATGATCTCTAAGAGAGGGTGCTCGTCCGTGTAAGGCTTGATGTGTTTGTTAATTGTACCATCAGCCATAAGCAAAGGCCACATTTTTTTTTTTTAATCCCTCTCATTTGTGCATGTTGTTTGGAAAATTGCATTATAATTCGAACTGAATTAGTACCTTTATGCTTTTTGTTGGAGTGGATGAGAACCTCTTTGTCCAACCAAGTTGGTGACTTTGTTAAAAGAGCGTTTCAGAAGAGACCGACTATATCCCAGAGAATGCAGTCTCGGATATAATTCATTGGCTGCAGTGTGGAAATCAGGTTCCCGAGTGCAGTTTCTCTTCAATCTGAGGAATTGGCTATATGGAATGCTCTCCAATAGAGGTTCAGGGTGTGCGCTACTCGCATGCAGGATAGTATTCCCGCTGACGGCTTGCGATACAGAGAAGAATGCAAGCGGCCAACAGGGTCAACATGAATCTGTAGATCCAGAAAGTTCACCTGGGATTGACTACACTCCATCGTGAATTTTAAGTTGTAGGAATTATTAGCCAATAGGTCCATTAGCTGTGTGAGCTCTTCCCTGGTACCAGACCAGAAAATCAGAATGTCGTCTATGTATCTATGCCATGCGATGACATTGGAGAGCAGCCGCGTGTATCGATCATCTGCAAAAATGTCTCTCTCCCACCCTCCCAGATACAGGTTTGCATAGCTAGGGGCACATTTGGTCCCCATAGCTACGCCCTGTATCTGGAGGAAGTGGGAGGAGCCACACATAAATACATTTCGTGTCAGAATAAATTTCAACAACCTGAGAACAAACTCACTATACAAGTCAGAGGCTGTACCACATTCTTTAAGTTGAGTGGAGATTACCTCTAAACCCCTAGCATGTGGTATGGAGTTATAGAGGCTCTCCACATCGAGAGCTACCAGCCAGGCCCCAGGGTGGATTACTTTTCCATCGATAGTGCGGAGTAGGTCGATGGTATCCTTGACATAGGAGGAAAGAGAGGTCACACGTGGAAGCAAGTATTTGTCTATTAGTGCGCTGGCATTTTCAGTTAGTCCTTGACACCCAGAGACGATAGGTTGTCTTGGAGGATGCTCCAAGGACTTGTGCACTTTGGGAAGAGAATAAAATGTTGGGATTTTTGACTCCTTAACATTCAAGAAATTCCAGGTACTAAGGTCAATGATACCTCACTGGTAGGCACCAAAGATCAGATTGTAGTATTCCGTAGTGAAATTATCAATTAATGTCCTAGAGATCGGTTTGTACCATTTTTTTATTGCCTAGGATGTCGAGGCACATGGATTCATATGCCTCGACATCCATGACAACTACATTCCCACCCTTATCAGCCGGTTTTATGACTAAATTTGGATGGTTCTGAAGATCAGTAAGGGCCTTAAGTTGGGCTGAAGATAAATGTTTATTGTTCTTATTGGTTATATCCATATTTTTTATTTCTGAAGACACCTGTTGAACAAATGCCCAGAGGTTTGGATTGGTCTGTAAAGGAGGAAACCTTGCGATTTCAGTTTATATGAAATAGGGGGTGGAGGCAACACCAGGGACGACGACCCCCGAAGAACTGGGAAGGATCTCATCACCAGTGTTGCCCTCCTCCCATAAGGACATCAGGTCATCCATAGCCCGAAGTTACGATTCCGTGTAATCCATAAGTGAAAAATCAGTATTGTCAGATTGTTGGGACTTGTCATACATAACTTTGAACAATAAACGTCTGGCAAACAGATGAGTATCTTTAATTAATTGAAATCTATCTACATCAATAGAGGAACAAAAAGTTAAACCTAATTTCAAAACATGTACTTGTTCTGTGGTCAAAGGTGTAGACAAGAGGTTTATTACTTCAAGTCCTGAGGTTCCTGATTGGGAGCCCGAGGATTGAGGGTCGGATTTAAATCCTGATTTTTCCCTAAAAAAATAGGTGCTGTTTTGGGATCAATATGTTGAGCACTGACCGGAAACATGGTAGATATTGAGGGCTCGCTCGCTCGACGAATGAGAGACGAAGATAGTGCAGAAGGAATAGGCGGATTAGCTATGATTGAGGGTACTAGTGAAGAGTGTGAAGAAACAACAGTAGTAGAGGGTCTACCATAAAGTGGAGTAGACGAGTGCGTATTAGTAGGTGCATTACAAACCGAATGTGGCTTAGGACTGCCAGTGGGACCGAAGGTGCGGTGAAGTGAATCAAGAGATGCCGTAGTGCGATCACCTTTCCTCTTCTTAGGAATTCTGTCTTGAGAGAAGTCATGATATGTAGTAGACGTGCTAGGTGAAAGAGAAACAGAAGCAGATACAGTATTTGGCATCTCTGTATTAGCTTTAGGAACGTCATAATTAGAAGGTTTTGTGTATTTAGTAGATGTAGGTTGATTCCATTTATAAGCATATCCGTTGTCATCAGCTATTTTATCCCTGAAACTTACTTTCCTTGGTATTGATAATACCCAGCGTGTATTCCTCCAGATGTGCCCGTAGGTCTTTATTACTTGCGGCAAATCTGGGGGAAGTGGATGTCGGCAAATAATCTGAATACCAAGCACCAATCTGCAAATCAATTTGTTCAAGTTCTGATTCATATTGTTTACATAGAATGAATATCCTTTCATAGGAGCAGGACTGTAGGTTGTGCTCTCATGATTGTTTCAGTGAATCATTAATTTTTCGGACATTCGGGAAAATCTGAATCCTCAATCCCCATGGGACCACATGATTCTCCATATATTTTTCAAAATAGATTTTGTGCCAGTAGATCCTGGCCTTTTTTTCCAAAAGACGTTGAAGTCTCATGAATATCCTATCAAGATCCACATCTGACATTTTAGCCTCCTTCTGAGAGGAGTGGATTTTGGCCATCAAGCCCTCCCATGCTTCCCCACAAAAATCAGCCATGACTGACACGGAAAACTAATACACGCATTTAGGCCAAATGGACTGACTGTAAATCTATAATAGATCAGAAAACACTTACACAATCAAAAAAATCCAAAATAATGTTTTTTCGAGAATAAAAAAGAGAAACACATAAAGTATTCTATGTTAATTAATTGAATTAATGTGGTTTCTATAAGTGCAATCGACCACGGGGTTGTTTATAGTTGATAGTACAATTAACAAACACATCAAGCCTTACCCGGAAATTACTTTCAAACGAGCACCCTCTCTTAGAGATCGTTTGGTAACTAGTCACCATGTGCGTAAGGGTATTCAGATGTCCATCTCCACGGGAACCTTTTCCTGTGGACACGGTGACATCTGTCCCTTTATGTGCAACAATGATGTAACCATCCTGCCTAATGGTAAGATCCACAAACTGAAATTTCGTATCACGTGCCAAACCATAGGTATTGTCTACTTAGCCAGCTGCTAATGCGGCTGTTTCTACGCGGGCAAGACTAAAAGGCCCTTTTTCAAGTGCATTAAGGATCCTGTCAATCCCCTATATAAACGCTTGATGACTACCGCCCTAAATCGACATGTAGGATGTCTACATGACTTTGATGTTAACTCCATTAGCTTTGCAGCCTTGGAGCATGTACCTTTACATGCTCGAGGTGGATGTATCGACAAGACTCTTTTACAGCTAGAAACCAAATAGATACACTTACTTGATGCCGTCAAATTTCCAGGCTTAAATGAGTATATAAGCTTTAAATAATTTCTATAAGTTGATCTGTTACGACATCTTGTGATTTGTCTCCATTTGGTGAGACTTGTGGTATGGTCATTTCTCTTTTTTTCTACTTCAGACTCCACCAGCTAACACAAGACTTGCTCACATATTATTTGCCTATAACGTCTCAGCTATGGTTTCACATCATTTGTTTTTTTTTTTGTTTTGTTTTTTACAGGAAACTCACCTGAGTATGGGTACAAGTTGTAGAATTACCTCAGATGAGTTTACCCTGTGGTTTTATGCGGACTCCCCTATTTCCCACGCAAAAGGAGTGGCCATAGGGTTCGCTAGGGGTGCTCGGTTCACTTTGGAGCAAAGGAGGACAGACCCAGACGACCGCTTCCTATTTCTAACGGGGAACCTGAATGGGACCGAGATCTCACTGGCGAACGTTTATGGACCAAATAAAAAGTCTGCTCAATACTTGGCAAGATTAGTGGAAGAGTTCATGAACTTTAACATAGGAGGGGCTATCATGGGAGGGGATATTAATCTATGTCTAGATCCAAAACTAGATAGTACGTCACATGCACAGGGCACTGGAATAAGCCAGAGGAATAAATTAAAAAAGAAGATATACCAACACCAACTGGTAGACGTTTGGAGATCACAACATATGAGATAAAGAGACTATACATTCCGTTCCCCTGTGCATGGGACATACACTAGAATTGATTATTTTTTGGTAGAGCATAGGCTACTAGAACTAGTGAAAGATACAAAGATTGTAATCTCAACATTTTCGGATCACGCTCCTATCGCACTGCAATTGAAAATTGGAGAGATAGAATATGGAAAATGTAACTGGAGGCTAAATGAAGAACTTATATTAGACAAAGAGCTAGAGAAGAGAATAAAGAAGGAATTAGAACAGTTCTTTAGGGAGAACAGCACAGAAGGAATGTCTGAGGCGACAATTTGGGAAACCGATAAGGTCTATATTAGGGGTATTTTAATTTAAAGAGGGAGCTAAAAAAAAGAAAAGAAATAAAGAGAAAAAAATTGTTAACTAAAGAAATTCTTGAATTAGAACAACTACATAAAGAAACTGGTCAAAGATCTTTTATTGAATCTCAGTATTAAAAGAGGAAATGAGAGGAGTAATCGAACAGGAATCCTGAATATCTCTAAATTTGGCCAAAAAAGAAAGATATCAATGGGGTAATAAGGCGGGGAAATACTTGGCGAATGTATTAAAAAACAAACAAAAAAAAAACAGCTAACCATATTTAGAGAATACAGACAAACACTGGAGAAATGAGATTCAAGACTTCAGATATCATTAAAAAGTTTCAGGAATTTTATGGGAATCTTTACGCAATTCATAAGATTTGGAACTAAAGAAGAGGTAAAACAAAAAGAGGAGAAAATTAAATTATATCTGAGGGACTTGGACTTAAATAAAATTCCAGGAAATAAACTCAATCTCGAAACCCCCATAACAGAAGAAGAAATATTTAAAATTATTCAAGAATTGCCCAACGGGAAAAGCCCCGGTCCCGACGGACTGACAATTTTGTACTATATATTTCTTTATCGTACATCACGGGACACAGAGCGGCATTCATTACTATATGGGTTATATGGAGTACCTTCAGGTGTAGACACTGGCAATCTCAAACAGGAAATGCCCCTCCCTATATAACCCCCTCCCATAGGAGGAGTACCTCAGTTTTTACGCCAGTGTCTTAGGTGTTAGTCATGGTTTAGCTTGCCTCCGCATCCTTGGGATTAGGTGAGCTACCGGTTCTGTCCAAAAAAGCCTCAGCGCTAAAGTGGTCAGTAACCGGACCCCAAACCCTTGGGGTATAGCCCATAATGCTTTTCTTTTTAGAGAGCTGGACCCTGGGCCCAGAACTTAGAAACCTTTGGGTACCTAAAGTTTTCTGTTGCCAGGGTGCTATATGGGCCCAGGACAGTGGATCCTTCATAGGAACCCAGGGCCTGAAGGTCTAGACATCCCCACGGAGATGGGGG
Organism: Rana temporaria; assembly: GCF_905171775.1. Taxonomy (NCBI): domain Eukaryota; kingdom Metazoa; phylum Chordata; class Amphibia; order Anura; family Ranidae; genus Rana; species Rana temporaria. The sequence goes on from NC_053491.1 coordinate 160,090,384, forward strand.
AAGATTGGGCCTCTTGCTTGGCAAAGTCCTGCGGCATGGAGCAGGTAAGTGAGGGGAAAACTTGCGGAACTTGGTTCTTAGCAGGTTTTTTTCTGGGGGGTCACAGGGGACATGCCTAAAGTTATGCACTGCATCTGGCAAACTAGTCACATATCATAAAGATAGGATGGCTCTCTATGTATTATTCCCCATAAGATGTGACCTCCCTTGTAGTGTTGGAAAAGCATTGAGTGGGGCCTGTGTTATATAAAAATATATGTGTGTGTCAGAGAGCTTTGCTTACCTGCAGGCCTCCAGGCGATGCTCCATTCAGTCTTCCTCCTCAGAGCCTGCAAGCAGGCAAAACGCTGACCTCCTCATGGTTCCAGGCTGCAGGCTGCAGTTTGCTGGAACAGAGAGGTCCCTTCCTCCCAAAATCCCCCCCCCCTCCCCCTGTCGGGAGGGGCATTTCCTGTTTGAGATTGCTGGGGGGGAAGGGCGGGTCAGTGGCTTAAAGGAAGGGGCGGCCCTTCCTTGTTTGTTCCATTCAATACTTTGGAACTGAGGAGAAAGACCAGAGCGGCAGCACGGGGCGCCGAGGACACACAGTGGCCAGAAAGGATATTGCAGTCTTCAGAGGACTGTTTTTTCAAGCCTAGAAATAGGCTGTTTCTTTTCCATCTCATAGTTTTTCTTTGCAATACTACTCAGGGGGACAGAATGTTTTTTCTTTCCTGGATTTGAAACAAAAACAAAAAAAAAAAAAAAAAGTCATCTAGGGGAGAGGAAGCATTTTTTTATCCCCCAAACAGGTGTTTGGACAATTAACTTTTATAGTTCCAAATACCAATAGGTAGCAGGTGTACCTCGGTATTGTACCATGGTAGGCCGCTGTTTTCCCTACAGGGAGCCTTGGGGCCATCGGGATCTGGGGCTGGAGCTGACGCGGGTCAGTCCAACCCTAAGATGGTCACGGAGGAGGTATTACTCACCTCTTTAAAAGAGATGCAGAAAAGCATGGGAGCCGCAGCTATGCGGGGCAGTAAGCGGAATAGATCTCCGTCGCCCGAGCGCGGACCCTCAGAAGAGGAGGTCCTTTCCTCAGGGGAATTGGACGACCTCTTGGACAAGGACCAAGTAGGTTCAGGGATCGAAGACCCGGATACAGAGGAGTCTGGGGCAGTCTCCCTGAGGGAGAGCTGGTGGATTCAAGGATTGTCGGACTTGGTCCATAGGGCATTCAACTTGCCAGTACCAGATCTCCAGGTATCGACGGTTTCAGCTTTGGGCTCACTGAGGGCGCCTCAAAGCAATGCTGTGTTTCCGATCCATCCTCTATTAGAGGGAATTTTGTTCCAAGATTGGAACAAGCCAGATAAGATCTTCTTACCACCTAAAAGGTTCTCTGTCCTATATCCTATGGAAGAAAAATTTTCCAAAAGATGGGCTACTCCTGCAGTGGACGCAGCCATCTCATGTGTTAACAGATCGTTAACATGCCCTGTAGAAAACATACAGGTGTTCAAGGATCCAGTTGATAAGCGCTTGGAAGCACTACTTAAGAACTCCTTCACTACTGCAGGGGCAGTAGTACAGCCAGCTGTGGCTGCGATTGGGGTCGCTCAAGCATTATCGGATCAATTTAAGCAGATGCTTAAACTTATTCCGGCCCAGCAGGCAGAAAAATTTTCGGATGTCCCTAAGGCCATATGTTTTACGGTAGACGCAATCAAGGATTCTATCCAGCAAGCGTCACGTTTATCGTTATCCCTTATCCATATGAGAAGACTCTTATGGTTAAAAAACTGGGAGGCTGAGCCCCCATGCAAGAAGCTCCTGGTAGGGTTCCCCTTCCATGGAGGACGACTCTTCGGAGAAGACCTAGATAAATACATTCAGACCATTTCAAACGGCAGGTTCAGGGACCTGCGTTTAAACGACAGTATTCCCCTGGGCAGGGGCCCTCTAATGCCAAGCAGTATCGACGGCCTCCTGCAAAAGCAAACTTCGGCTTCAACAGCAGATCACAAGGACAGGCTGTTAGAGGCAAAAGGCAGTGGTTTCGCAAACCAGCAAAACCAGCCCCCAAGCCAACCTTATGAAGGGGCGCCCCCACCCACGAAGGTGGGGGGAAGGCTGCGACTCTTTTCAGAGATTTGGGAAGCCAGCATTCCCGACGAGTGGGTATGGTCTTCCGTGGCCACAGGCTACAAATTAGATTTCCTAAGGTTTCCTCCTCCTCATTTCCAGAAGTCGAGGATTCCAAACGATCCGGAAAAGGGAGCCGCATTAAGATCGGCATTAGATCATCTACTTTCCCAGGAAGTAATAGTAGAGGTACCAGTCCTGGAACAGGGGCTGGGTTTCTACTCCAACCTATTCATCATCCCAAAATCCAATGGAGATGTCAGGCCAATTTTGGACCTAAAGATGGTAAATGCATATCTAAAGATCCGCTCATTTCGGATGGAATCCGTGCGGTCAGCAGCTGCCACACTCCAGAAGGACGACTTCATGGCGTCCATAGACATAAAGGATGCCTACCTTCATGTTCCAATTTATCAGCCACATCAAAGATATCTACGCTTCATGGTGGCTTCGCGTCACTTCCAATTCGTGGCGCTTCCCTTCGGGTTGGCTACGGCCCCCCGGGTGTTCACGAAGGTCCTAGCTCCAATCCTAGCCAAACTAAGGATCCAAGGGGTCACGATCCTAGCATACCTGGACGACCACCTAGTCATAGATCACTCGTCTCCCGGCTTGGAGCGAGCAGTGGCCCTCACGGTCCAATACCTCGAGAGGTTCGGCTGGGTCCTAAATCGAGAAAAGTCAGCTTTCCAGCCCACAAAGCAGTTGGAATATCTCGGCATGAGATTAGACACAGAACAACAAGGAGTGTTCCTACCTCTGAGGAAGGTAAAAGCCATCAAGGAATTAATCCTACTGGTTCTAAGCAAGAAAGAACCGACTATTCGCCTATGTATGAGGTTACTAGGCAAGATGGTGGCCACATTCGAGGCGGTACCATACGCCCAGAGCCACACTCGCATCCTACAGGCAGCCATCCTGTCAGCATGGAGCAGAAGGCCACAGGCCTTGGATATCCCGTTGCCGCTCTCATCAAGAGTCCGACAAAGTCTGTGTTGGTGGTTAGACCCTCAGAATCTACTGAAGGGGAGGTCTTTCAGCCCAGTGGCTTGGAAGATAGTGACCACAGACGCCAGCCTGACGGGCTGGGGAGCAATTTTGGATGGTTGCACTCGCCAAGGTACTTGGGCAAAGCCAGAGAAGCAGTTGCCCATCAACATCTTGGAGCTCAGAGCTGCTCGACTAGCCCTCAGGGCTTGGACGTCAAAATTGCAGGGGTTCCCGGTGAGAATTCAATCAGACAATGCCACGGCCGTGGCATACATAAATCACCAAGGGGGAACCAGGAGTCAAGCCGCTCAGAGAGAGGTGAGCTTGATTCTTCTATGGGCAGAGGCTCATGTGCCCTGCATATCGGCAATATTCATTCCAGGAGTGGACAACTTTCAGGCGGACTTCTTAAGCCGCCAGACTCTATGGCCGGGGGAATGGTCTCTGCATCCACTAGTCTTTCAAGCACTCTGCCAAAGATGGGGAGTGCCGGACGTGGATATCATGGCATCGAGACTCAACAAGAAACTAGACAGGTTCATGTCCCGCTCAAGGGATCCGATGGCCTGCGGAACCGATGCGTTGGTTTGCCCTTGGCATCAGTTCAAACTTCTTTATGCGTTTCCCCCGCTCCAGTTACTACCCCGCCTGCTGCGCAGGATCCGGGTGGAGCACATACCAGTCATCCTGGTAGCTCCAGCATGGCCCAGAAGAGCATGGTACTCACTAATCTTAAGGATGGTAGTGGGAGACCCGTGGACTCTTCCTCTACGGCCAGACCTGCTATCGCAAGGTCCGATCCTCCACCCTGCCTTACGGCATCTAAATTTGACGGCCTGGAAGCTGAATCCCTGATTCTCAGGGGTAGAGGTCTGTCTCAGAAAGTAATCTCTACCCTAATCAGAGCCAGGAAACCGGTCTCTAGGGTGATTTATTACAGGGTCTGGAAGGCCTATGTAGGCTGGTGTGAGTCCAAGCGATGGCTTTCTCGCAAATTTACCATCGATAGAGTATTAAGTTTTCTCCAGCTAGGAGTGGATAAAGGATTGGCATTAAGCACAATCAAAGGACAGATTTCTGCTCTGTCAGTGTGGTTTCAGCGGCCGCTGGCCACCCACTCGCTGGTTAAGACCTTCCTTCAAGGGGTCTTACGTATTAGACCTCCAGTTAAATCCCCGCTTTGTCCGTGGGATTTAAATCTTGTTCTGTCAAGTTTACAGAAACAACCGTTTGAGCCGTTGGCTGATATTCCTTTGGTTCTACTGACAAGGAAGTTAGTATTTTTGGTTGCCATAGTTTCCGCAAGAAGAGTTTCGGAGCTGGCAGCCTTATCCTGTAAGGAACCATATCTTGTTTTTCATAAGGACAGGGTCGTTCTCCGCCCTCATCCTTCCTTCCTTCCGAAGGTCATATCCAGTTTTCATTTGAACCAGGATTTGGTATTACCATCCTTCTTCCCTAAACCTACTTCCAGAAAGGAAGGGTTGCTGCATACCTTGGATATTGTCAGGGCCATGAAGGCCTATCTGAAAGCTACAAAGAAGATCCGGAAGACAGATGTGCTGTTCATTCTACCGGATGGGCCCAAGAAGGGGCAGGCAGCTGCAAAGTCCACCATTTCTAGGTGGATTAAGCAATTAATCACTCAGGCCTACGGCTTGAAAGGGTTGCCTCCTCCAGTATCATTAAAGGCTCATTCTACTAGAGCCATGGGCGCCTCCTGGGCAGCACACCACCAGATCTCTATGGCTCAAGTTTGCAAGGCGGCAACCTGGTCTTCTGTCCACACGTTTACAAAATTCTACAAGTTGGACGTAAGAAGGAATACTGATACTGCCTTCGGGCAGGCAGTGCTGCAGGCTGCAGTTTGAGACCCTCGGATTCCGGGGGCTCCTCTTGTTCGAGTTAAATTTAAAAATTTTATTTTTCTCAACTAAGTTGGATTTATTATGATTTGAGTATATCTCTAAATTAAATCCTTTTGTCTTGGAGATGTTCTCCCTCCCCTCATTGTAAGCATTGCTTTGGGACATCCCATATAGTAATGAATGCCGCTCTGTGTCCCGTGATGTACGATAAAGAAAAAGAGATTTTTAATACAGCTTACCTGTAAAATCTTTTTCTTGGAGTACATCACGGGACACAGAGCTCCCACCCCTCTTTTTTGAGGACCATTTTGGGAGGCATACTGCTTGCTACAAAACTGAGGTACTCCTCCTATGGGAGGGGGTTATATAGGGAGGGGCATTTCCTGTTTGAGATTGCCAGTGTCTACACCTGAAGGTACTCCATATAACCCATATAGTAATGAATGCCGCTCTGTGTCCCGTGATGTACTCCAAGAAAAAGATTTTACAGGTAAGCTGTATTAAAAATCTCTTTTTTTTTAGACATATTAACCCCAAAATGATGCTCCTATTTCAATGGCATCGGAGAGAAGTGGGAGATGAGGAAAGAGGCCTTAGAAGCTTTAATAACTGTGATTCCTAAAGAGGGTAAGGACAACTCCCTATGCTCCAGTTATAGACCAATTTTGCTCCTTAATATCGATTTGAAAATATTCTCAAAAATCCTCGCCAACAGGATGAAAAAAGTAATGAAAGATGTGGTCCATATGGACCAAGTAGGATTTATTACAGGGAGGGAAGGAAGAGATAATGGAATTAGATCTCTCCTTGTAATAGAGGAAATCAGGAAAAGTGGACCCCCGGGACTACTCCTGTCAATTGACGCCGAGAAGGCTTTTGACAGGGTAGACTGGGGCTTCATGCTGAATACATTGGAGGCGATTGAAGTAGGACCCAGAATGAGAAGATGGATAGGAGCACTATACAACAGACCTACAGCAAGAATTAAAGTTAATGGATTCATCTCGGAACCCTTTGAAATGGAAAATGGCACCCGACAATGGTGCCCATTGTCACCGCTATTATAGACTCTCGCATTAGAACCCCTGAAATACTGGGCTTAAACATCCCTAAAATAGAAAGACGCGCTCTACAGGAAGATTTCTCATTTGGCTGGAAAAAAAACTAAAATGTTTGGGGATCAGGCTAGCAACTTCAATGGAAACTGTATATAAGATTAATTCATCCCATTGCTAAACGAGGTCAAAGATGAACTAATTAGAATTGCACCAGGACAATTATCGTGGAGTGGAAGAATAAACATTTTTAAAATGATAATATTACCAAAAATAGTTCATAAAATTCAGATGCTCCCGATTCCAATACCACAAATATATTTAAAAAAACTACAGTCAGTGTTCCTTAAATGTATCTGGAGAGGGAAAAAACACGGATTAAACTAACACTATTGACTAAAGATAAGGCACAAGGGGGGTTAGGGGCACCCGATATAAGAAAGTACCACCAGGCGATTGTAATATCACGAATAGTGGATTGGGTTAAAAATAATTTAGAAAAAAGGTGGGTAAACACGGAAATAACAATGAGTAAAATGGCACTGGGGAAATTAGTTTGGGTCCCGGCACAGTTTAGAGAAATTAGTCCTGAAGCTCACTATATCATGAGGTATGCACTAAAAATATGGGATCAGATGCACAAGAAAGAAAAATGGGAATATAATTCACCTTTTATACCTTTATCTAAAACAAAATAATTTCCACCAGGGGTAAAAAAAAAGGTTTGGTAAATGGATAATTAAAGAGAATACCCAATTAAAAGATGTCATGGAGCAACACAAGCTACTAACACTACAGGAATTAAAAAAATAAAAAGGAAATGATTTTGATTGATGAATGGCGGTACGTGCAATTAAAACACTTTTTCGAAAGTCTTCCCCAGCCTATTAGATCTGAAGTAAATCTTCGGCCCTTTGAAAAATTATGCGAGGGTAAGATCGAAAAAGGGATAATTTCTAAGATCTATAAAATTTTGAACACTTCAAAATTGCAGAATGTCCCGCCATACATCAAGAAATGGGAGGAAGAGATAGGTTCATCTGTAAATGAATACGAGATCAGTCAGTTAATAAAGAGAGTTCACGTGACGTTGGTAAATAATAATATCATGGAACAGAACTACAAATGTTTGGTACAATGGTACCTTACACCAGACAAGGTACATAAGTATTCAGGAACCTCAACACAGTTATGCTGGAGAGGTTGCAACAAAACCGGAATGATGGCCCACATTTGGTGGACCTGTCCCAAAATTAGAATATATTGGGGGGAGATCCGCCATTTAATCAGAGAGGTGGCAAATATCGACCTCCCAGATGACCCTTGGGTCTGTGTTTTACACGGGTCCCAAATGTCAACTAAAGAGTACCTGAAGACATTAATCCCACAAAGAACCAAATATGTAACTGGCAAGAACCGGAGAGACCCTCACTGAGAAGGTGGTGTAATAAAATAGATGAAATCTATAACGTGGAATACCTAAGATTTAGAGATGGAGAAAAATGGGAGGAGTTCGAAGAGAAATGGAAGGATTGGAAAGGGTACAAGTTTACGATGGATTATGCAGAAATAATGGATGTCTAATACAACAATACCATCTAACAGTATGAGGTAGTGTTCTAGCGTTCTGGAGAGATAGAGAAGGTGGAAAGCCGGATTAGGGAGGAAGAGAGAGGTCGGGAGGGTATTCATTTTTATTGTGATACAGATGCATCAGCAACTTTTTTAGAAATGATTAACGGAAAAGAAAACAAAGAAATTAATAAAGATTAATAACAATTAAATAAAGATTGTCTCCTTCTCCACCTATTATGACCATTGACTGTTTCCCAGTACCTAACATACCCCGTTTTTCTATCTTAGGGGTACACTATATTTGGGCCAATATACTGACTTGCCCCCCATCGGGGTTTATTAAATATATTCTATGATATGTTCATTTAGTTTTATACCGTGTTATAGTTTGGTTTTTGTTATGGCGAACAAAGCGGGGACAGTGGGACTTTAAATGAAGCAGTTCACAGGCGGGGAGGAAAAATGACAATAATCAAGTTTAGTGAATATATATTAAATAACAATGTATTAATGTATGAAAGGTGACATGTGTCAGTGCACACGAAAACAACCTACATGGACATATATATGTAATAAACATAAATCACTAAACAGTAAAGGCGATTATGATCATAAATAAAAACAGATGTAAAAACCGCAGCACATGACATCATGATGTACAGGTATAAATCATAGCGAGTATAGATGGATTTAGTCTTGTTAGGACAGGTAACTGCATCATTTTTACAAAAACACAGAAACGCGTCGGGCACCAAGGATGCAGTTACCTGTCCTAACAAGACTAAATCCATCTATACTCGCTATGATTTATACCTGTACATCAATGTCATGTGCTGCTGTTTTTACATCTGTTTTTATTTATGATCATTAGTGTCCAATAAAAGTGTATTATGGAAAAAAATCCCACGAAGACGTAATCCTGTGTTACTTCAATGTTATTCCAAAGTGTGTGAACACCCACCACCAGTGAATGTAAGCGGAGGCTTACCAGATAACCTGTGACCGCCCTTCTCAGGGGGGTCAATACAGGCTCTGCAGAAATACAATTGATCTTTAATGGTGTCCTGTGGAGACCTCCAGGGATAAACCTTTATCAATTCCCTCTGTAGCAATGGTCAGTGCAATCACTCAGGTGCTCCAGTGACGGATATTCCAGCACAAGAAAGGCAATGGTGATCCGATGTTGAAAAAAATGGTGAAGCCAAATAGTATGGAAAAAAGAGAGAGAAGGCTTCCAATAGTGCAGACGTTAAAAATATGTAAAATGCACAAGAGCAAATAAACTCTCCTGCAGAGAGTTAGACTATTTCCTTGCAAGGATAGATAAAATAAAGCTCTGTTTAGTCAGTACACGGGTTGCCGGTTCGCGCATGTGCAGTGCAAAAAACGTGACGCAACGGGTGTATCTCTGGGTGAGAGATCCAGCTGACCCTGTGATATCCCTTGGAGAGGTGAAAAAGACCATCAAGGAGTGTAGGATTCCTGCTGTGAATTAACTTTCCAGAGTCTGAGCCTGTCGGATTAACCTCCATATGCTGAGCCCATTTGATCTCCGTAACAGAGATTCATCTGAGTCGGTAAGCGGCTAATTCATATATCCTTACCTGATGGAAGTATAAGCTGAAGATTTGCACCCCTGTTCCAGAGTCCAACAGAATCTGTGCAGTCATTTTATATTGGACTCTAAAGGGATTATTGCAGAGTGTGTGCAATAATCTATATGCACTGTTCTTATATAGTGCGTTTGTAATATTCCAACCTACATTGCTGGAGTGGGTGCCAATCCCTTCTATATATTTATGGTTAAAAATTCCTTAGTGTTTTTTTCACCAGTCACTTTGGTGTGGTTACCATTTTTTAAAAAATTCATATACACACACACATTTATATTTTTGCGTGTTCGATTTTTTAGGTTGCACATTATTTTTACTCGAACGTGTCTACCCTAGTTTACTATTCAAACTAATTTAATAATTGCAGCACCTTTTTTCCTTTTTCTTAGAGTTTTCACTCTGAACACGGTCCCTGGGGGGACAATGTGATATTTTAGTTGCACTTTGTTGCACGGTCTCACAGGGTGGGGGTAGCGCGGATTAACCATACCTTACACTACTTCTGCACATATGTTTGCCAAATTTTACTGGGTCGATGTTCAGGCTTTGCAGACGTTGGCCTAGGTCCTTAGTTTGCCCTATATTGCCTTTTTCAGTTTATTCATCTCATATTCTTGTTAAATGGTTTTATTGGTGTTGGCTGTTTGCTGTTGCCTGCGCTTCATGGGATTGCTTATGGACACCCCAACACATCTTTGAGTACATAATAGGACATGGGTCCTCTTTCCCTTTTGTTTCACTCTGAAACTGAGGCAATGCTGGGAGTGGGTGGGTTTATACAGAACCGAATAAAGCTTTGCTGTTTGCCAGTGTCCAATCTAATTTACTCCCCTTTGTCTTGTGATGTACTCCAAGAAATGGGTTTTGCCAGTAGCCCCCCCCCCCCTATTTCCGATTTGCTAAATGTAATGTGCAATTTATTTATTTTTTTTGTCCAAAACTTTGAATATACTTTTCTACATCCACTTCTCACACATTCACTTTTTGATCTGATCTTTTTATAAGTGTCTGTTATCCATATCAAAATATGTTGCCACAGTAGTACTTGACAGCTGTTTTTATTTTTTTGTCCCAAAGGGAGTATTCTTGGCACAAGTGTTTAGTTGTAGTCTCTAGGCTATCTTTCTTGTCTGTCTTTTCTTTTTACCTTCTATTGACAGAGAGTGGGTTGTGGTCGTGGTATAGGAAGATCAATGGGTATGCAAGCAGCATATCTCCCAGCTCTAGAAAAAACACCTTTCTGAGGAAAGTGTGCAGGTTGTGGCCAGCTTTATTTGGTCCACTAACTATCTCAGACCCTCATGCACAGGTTTGGGTAAAAGCAAGATGGGCGCTCCGTCAGGTCTGTTACGGTTTCCTGGTTTTCAGCATTTTTTTTTTTGCTCTTATCGAGCCTCTGCTATAATTTATAGGCTTATTGCTAGTTCTTGCCATATGGTTTGTCAAAATGATTTTTTTGGGCACTAATTCATTCCAATGTGAAGATTTGCCATAGACAGATCTGGCCCAGTAGGCGTTCCAACTGGGAACTTGGTAATAATATTGAACTAGGTGATACTCCTGCGCTGTGTAGGATAAATGGGAAAAGGAGGGAGGTGATGGGGGGCCAGGGAATGGGTGTGGGCACTGCAGCAAACAAAGAAAAAATCTGTCCAATACAGACAGTGAATAGTGATTAAAAAGTGTATATGTCTGCGCTGTGAATTAAACTAGTGTTATAAGTGAGCAAAAGGAAGGGGAGGGGGGGAGGGGTGAAGTAGTGTGAACTTGGGAAGTGAAAAACTATGCAGACAGAAAATGGAAGGGACCTATGTGACAATCTATAAGTACAGTCCTAACTGGACCGTATTAAAAATCCATGGTGAAAATGCTTCGGTGAAAAAAACATATAAGTGATGAAGATAAAAATATATGAAATATATATGATATGCAAAAAGTCCCGGATTAGTCCAAGTAAATACAAAACAGTTCCAGGTGAAATTAATGGAGTAAGTGGATGGTTGAAAGTGAAAACAAAATCCAAATGCACGTGGGTGGAAAATGTGCAGTTTGATCAAATCCACAACAGCATGCAGCCCACACCATAAGTGATCTTGTCAGCTTACCTCCCAGCTGTCACTTAAAGCCAAAGATAATTACCAATACTCCAAATTCCTGTTAGATGGCTGTCACTCTGTGTACTCATCGGTGATTGGTCATACATAAGGGAGAAAAAATATGAGGTGTAACCTGGTTCTTCTATCACATATGAGGAAAAGGGGTGTAGCCAAGGTGGGTAAGTATACACTTACACTACTTACACAACGTGTAAGAAAAGGGAGCCTATCTCCACGAGCGCCGAGCTCGTCTCTCTGACTTCTCTCCGTCTCAGCTCCAATCCCTCAGTGTCCTCCAAGCCGATTGCTCGTGGTAAGATGGAAGAAACCGGGGTAGGGAGAAGTGAGAGAGGGGGGGCACATCGCGTGAATGGTACAACAAAAGTATATGGAAACACAAAGGTGCGGTAAAAAACTCACATGGAGCAGTGATGGAACGATCGCAAATCCACGAGCGCCGCGCTCGTCTGCCGTCCGTCTGGTGCTGCTCCTGATTGGTGCTCTGGTGTCCCGACGCGTGTTCGTCACATCACGTGACTTCATCAGGGGATCCCCTGATGTGACGAACACGCGTCGGGACACCAGAGCACCAATCAGGAGCAGCACCAGACGGACGGCAGACGAGCGCGGCGCTCGTGGATTTGCGATCGTTACATCACTGCTCCATGTGAGTTTTTTACCGCACCTTTGTGTTTCCATATACTTTTGTTGTACCATTCACGCGATGTGCCCCCCCTCTCTCACTTCTCACTTCTCCCTACCCCGGTTTCTTCCATCTTACCACGAGCAATCGGCTTGGAGGACACTGAGGGATTGGAGCTGAGACGGAGAGAAGTCAGAGAGACGAGCTCGGCGCTCGTGGAGATAGGCTCCCTTTTCTTACACGTTGTGTAAGTAGTGTAAGTGTATACTTACCCACCTTGGCTACACCCCTTTTCCTCATATGTGATAGAAGAACCAGGTTACACCTCATATTTTTTCTCCCTTATGTATGACCAATCACCGATGAGTACACAGAGTGACAGCCATCTAACAGGAATTTGGAGTATTGGTAATTATCTTTGGCTTTAAGTGACAGCTGGGAGGTAAGCTGACAAGATCACTTATGGTGTGGGCTGCATGCTGTTGTGGATTTGATCAAACTGCACATTTTCCACCCACGTGCATTTGGATTTTGTTTTCACTTTCAACCATCCACTTACTCCATTAATTTCACCTGGAACTGTTTTGTATTTACTTGGACTAATCCGGGACTTTTTGCATATCATATATATTTCATATATTTTTATCTTCATCACTTATATGTTTTTTTCACCGAAGCATTTTCACCATGGATTTTTAATACGGTCCAGTTAGGACTGTACTTATAGATTGTCACATAGGTCCCTTCCATTTTCTGTCTGCATAGTTTTTCACTTCCCAAGTTCACACTACTTCACCCCTCCCCCCCTCCCCTTCCTTTTGGTAATAATATTGCTCTCCCAGGGAGGTAAGAGGACCAGCTCCTAATTCCTGTTTCTTTTTATGTTTTGTTTTTAGAAAAACTAGCAGAAGTATGCTTGCGTGGGCACAGGGGGGACATATGTAATGTCTGACACATGTAGTGTAACTAAAGTGCGCTATTCCATTTGCAAGTCATCTCAAAAACCGAAATGAAAATATGTGATACCGGCTATGTAAAAATGTGCTTATTTTTATTCATAACAAGTACCATGTTTAAACACATGAAAGATAGTGCAGAATAATCTACATTTATGATACAGATACTGTATTTATATTGTTTTGCAAGCCTTAGATACGTAACATTAAAATCCATATCTCCAAATGTACTGCCCTTTTTTTGAATTGATGCCCTATGAGTGATGCAACCATGTGAAGGTGATTAAACCCTGGACAAACACGTCTAACTGGAGCTCCTGCCTTTGCTTATCTTGTAGGCTCTGATGACTCCCTACTAACTTTGAAAATTAAGGTAGTTGCACACCAATATGATATGAAATGTGAAAATATATAATAGTGATAACTTTTTACTGCAGCTGTCACTAATGTGCTCCCACAAAAATCAGTAAAAAACAAAGGCGTGACAGCGCTGTAAAAGTGAAATAAACATTTATGGTGAAAAACACTGATAAAAACATAAAATGAAAAAATCCATGTTGTGCAAAACAAAACAAAAACAAGCTTGTGTGATGTCTTCAGACAACCTCCATGAACGGAGTACTCCCACCATCTTATGCAATGCTCGCTCACCTCCTTTAAACGATCCTGCAAGGGGTTAAACATGCCTTGTACCCTGTGCAAACATTCCCTCCCAGGGATCGTCGGAGAATCTTGGTGACTCAAAGGATGACAAGAAAAGCAGGTTGGTAGGACCACTATGATGCTTCAAACTTTAAATCTACAATTACTACCGGTAATTTCAGCAACACATGAAAAATAAAATGTAGCAAAGTGCCTCCTATAGTGCTGTATCCAAGGGGTTAAAAAGGAAACCACTCCACACCAGCTAGCATTGAACACACATTTAATGAAATTTTAAAAGCACTAAAAATGACATGACAGTCTCACTCAGTAGTAGTAGTCCACCGCCAGGCTCCACCTCTACTAGTTTCACCACCTCCCACGTGACTTCATCTGGAGGAATGAGCCCGTGGCTATGGCAGGATTGATTTATAGTGTCGGATATAAAAAAAATGTCAATTACCTACTAACTTTGTTCTCCTTGACTCACCATAACCAGTCAGCAGCATCTTTGTGCCATCTCTAACATGCATTTTTGCTTGCTCACCTGTGAAAGCTTTAAGTGGTTGTTGTGACAGAACCCACTGTCAATGTGTTTTGGAAGGGACTGTGGGTGGGCCTCTTGGCCGCAGATTATAGCCCAGAAGAGACTGGAGACAAGCTGGCATTGAGATAATGTAATGTAATGCTACATCCCTTCTCCCCCATCCCCCCTCTTGTTGCTGTGTCTGATTGTGTTGGTTCATGGCACATAGACAATGGTCTGGACTGGAGACGTCTCTCCGTAGGGGATGTGTATTGAGCGGCTGCCTGCTAACCATAATCCCTTTTATGTTTATCTGTAGTTTCTGTTTCAATGTACAAGTGTTCAGTTCCCATTGGTTGTTCCTTGTCCCCTACCCCCTCCCCTCTATGACAAATCTATGGGGAGTGTCCTTAACTGTGTGTAAAAGTGTATGTCTTGTATTTAATAAACAGTTTATGCTCTGCATGTTTAACCCTCAACACCTGTGTGGCTTGTCTCGTGATTGAGGGGTTAAGGGCTGGTTATGGCCAGGCTGCGGGTGCATTTAGAGGACCGGAGACACAGGTCTGGCAGATGTGCCCACCTGGGGTATCCAAGACCTGTCACAGTTGTAAACCTCTGTGTTGTTTCACCTTAATGCATCCTATGCATTAAGGTGAAAAAACACCTTGCAATTGAAGCCCCCCCCCAGCCCCCGTTTTACTTACCTGAGCCCCGAATATTTGTGGGTGCGATCCCGCATTGCTTTCCCCTAGACCTTGTCGGCTCTTCATTGGATGATTGATGGCAGCGCAGCCATTGGCTCCCACTGCTGTCAATCAAATCCAATGACATGGCCGCTGGGGGGGCGGGGCCGAGTCATACAATTGGCCTCTATGGACGCCGATTGTATGGCACGGGAGCGCGCCTGCAAGGTAACCCCCTCAGGAGACAGCTTCCCAAAGGGGCTTAGCTCTTGCAGGTGCCGCGAGAGCCGCCGTGGGACCCCAGAAGAGGACAATTCAACAAAATGAACTGCGCAGTAGAGGTGATTATGATATATTTGTTTGTTTTTTAAATAATAGCGGAACCTTTGCAACCCCTTTAGGGCCCATTCAAACGAGGCGGACTCCGTCGCTACCGAGTCCGCAGATCTCCGCTGAGCTGGCAGATGACAAGCTCTTCTCTGCTAACTGAGCGGGAGGGGCTTGTGCAGTGCCGCTGATTCCTATGGAGCGATCTGATGAAAACGGACAGCATGTCCGTTTTCATCAGATCTCACCCGATCCGATCCGCCATGGATGGATATGGACGTATCGCCATACGTCTGATTTTGGCGGATCGGGTCGGATGTCAGCGGACATGTCTACGCTGACATCCCATGCTCCATAGGACTGCATGGAGCGGCCATTCAGGTCCGCCGTCAAAACTGACAGGCAGACCTGAACGGTCCGTCCGTGTAAATGGGGCCTTAAGCAAGAAACCAGATAAACCGCAAGGCAATCACAACTTGCCAATCGATATTACCAACTATGTTGTTGGGTAACAGTTGAAATTTCATCTCCAGAAACTCCACAACTGGATACTGACGTGTGCATTTATTACCAATATCAGTGAATTTTCAATTTTTTTAGCAATTGAGCCAAGATATTAGTGGAATAGATAAAATAGTTTGCGGTTTGACATTGCCAAAGGGAGCAAAAAGTAGTAACTCTTTAGTGTACCTGAAAAGCCTATTTATAAGCGAGTTCAGCCTGACTTTCTCATTTTGTATTTGTAGCGTAACAAGCACACCTTATCACCAAATGCTACCCTCTGACTGATAACACTACTGAGGACTAGGAATGAGCTTCAGGTTTAGTTGAAATGCAGCCTGTTCTTCATTTGGTGAACCGCTAAACGACAACCCAAGCCCCTGGCCAGGGATCACCGGCAGCGCTGTAACCAAATATAGTCATGGTTGATGACATCACACATTACCTCTAACTAGTTTGCATGCTGTAGTGGGACCATTACTCTGTGGGGAAGCACTGATTTCTTTGTAAAGGTCCAACACACTCGCTGCTTAGTCAGAGCCAGATCTCTAATCGGTAGCAACCATAAGCTCTAACTGTAGAGCTATAGCTATGATTCAGTAGGGGGGTGTTGGGCTTCTGAAATGAGACCAGTGCTTTCAAGTGTTGCACTCTGTAGCTGCTGTCAAGGGACATACTTTTCTATTTAGGCTGTGGCTACTTTAGCATGAAAATAAAACACATCTTGTTTTGATGTACCTGCAATATATTTAGCATATTTAAACTTAATGCACGGGGGGCGTGGCCTGGACCGGCATGTGAGAGGACGTGGCTCTCACAGCTCCTGAGCTTGATCCGTGACCGATCCTCCCTCAGCCAAGCTACTGACCTTCCGCTGCTATATGCTGCATCCCACTGATCCCGGGATCTCAGGGGAACCTCCGTCAGCCCTCTGCACTAGGGGAATGGTCCGAAAAGGGCTCTATGATTCGGGTCCCGATTTCCAAGATGGCGCCGCCGCGCGCACAGTGAAGGGCACCCCGTGAGGCGCTGACAAGATGGAGCACGGTCCTAAAGCACAGAGGCTGCCGAAAACGCAGGGTAAGGAGGCACCCAAGGACATGATATATTATACCAGGAAAAGGAATGAGCTCACGGAGACTGATGCTGCAGGGCACTCCAGGCACATTGAGCCTGAATTGACTGGGACACAGGCACAGGCCGCCATCTTAGCTGAGCACAGTGAGAGTGAGGAATCGGATCAGGCTGATTCTGGGGCCCAAAGCACGAATGGCACAGATGTAATTGGAGATGCTCAACCCACACTGGCAGATATCCTCAGGGCGGTTAATCTTGGCAATGCCTCAGTGAATAACATGTTGGAAGAATTGTCGCTGCTGCGGCCGTGGAAACCAGGGTGAGCGAACTAGATCATTTGACCCCCATAGAAAGAGAAGCCAAAGCTTCCTATCAACTGGCGAGGGAGGCCACTGACAGGACTGAGGATTTTGAGAACCGCCTCAGGAGAAATAATATACGCATTGTGGGACTCCCTGAGAAGGTGGAGGGCAGGGACACCACGACCTATGTGGAGGGGTGGTTGCTGGACATATTTGGGAAAAACACGTTTTCTCCCCGGTTTGCTGTGGAGCGCGCCCACAGGGTGCCGGCTCACCCACCACCACCTGGAGGGCCTCCCAGGCCAATGCTGGCAAAACTGCTGCACTACAGAGATAGAGAAACAGTGCTATGCCAGGCAAGGGAACGGGCCAACATACAGCACAATGGAGCCAGAGTGTCCTTTTATCCTGACTTCTAGGCGGAGGTGCAGAGACGCAGGACAAAGTTCTTTGATGTGAAATGCTGGCTTCGGCAGTTGCAGCTACCATACGCCATTTTGTACCCGGCCAAGTTGCGGGTGATTGTAAATGGGCAGGCACAATTTTTTGAGTCGGCCAAGGATGCAGCTAACTGGCTTGACCGGAACGAGCAGGCCCTGAGACGGCGAGGACAAGATGGCGGGGAGGAAGGATAGTGGTGCCCTGGCCCATGGAGGGCTCCTGAGCCGGCCATGGAAAATTATGGAGTCATGTTATGGTGAGGAGACTTTGTATTAATTTTAACCAGATGACCCCTGGCTGAAGGACATTATACTGCAACAGTTCAAGACGAGAGCTTCAGAAATCTTAAAAGTGGATCTACAATACCTGACTTGTTTTTGCCCCTGAGTTTGTATACAGGGCCTTGTGCCTGCTCTGCCCGGTTGGCAGGGTTCAGAGCTGAACAGTTGGTGAGGACAGCGGTTTGCGTCCTCTTTTTTTCTTTTTTCTTTTTCAGTTTTTTGATGGGTGGTCTTTCAGCATTACTTTTGCAACGGTCAGTATGAACAGCCAGTGTGCATTTCTTCCGGGATTTTCCAGGGTCCAATTGTTCACCAGAGTCTTAGGACTGATGCGGGTACGCTTGCCTATTAGTTTTTATTTTTGTGAATGGTGGAGGTCCCTATAGTATCGTGGAATGTGAGAGGACTTCACTACCCACTTAAGAGAAGAATGATACGCATGTGCCTTAAAACATTTCAACCAGGGATTTTTTGCTTCCAGGAAACACATCTGACAGTGGACACTGTAAGCTGTCTACGGTACAATTGGGTGACTAAAGCGTACCACTCCACTCATACCTCCTACTCTAGGGGGGTGAGTGTCCTGGTACATGGCTCCTTGGACTATCAGGAACTGGACAATAACATCGACCACGAGGGGCGATATGTGTTTATTCATTGCAGATTGGGTGTTTTTTACGTGTATACTTGCATGTGTGTATGTGCCCCCCCTTTCATGGCGGCGGTGCTGAGGGCCCTGATCTCCTATGTGGACGGTAGGCCGGAGGTGCCGCTGCTGGTGATTGGAGACTTCAATTGTTGCTTGGACCCCACGCTGGATAGACATCTGGCTATAGGAGCCTCTTCCCTCTCCAGGGGAACCCCCCCTGGCGCGGTTGTTGCAAGAGGTGGGCTGGGTGGATGTCTGGCGACACCAGAACTTGGGGGTTAGACAATATACATGTTTTTCTAAGTCTCATGGTAGTTTGTCTAGGATTGACCTGGGGGTGGGAAACGCACGCATGCTCCAGTACATATCCAAGATAGAATATAGGCCCTGTAGTGTATCTGATCATTCCCCATTAATCGTTCATTTGGTGGTCTCCCAGCCCAATGAGCTCCTTGGAAATTCAATGCTTTCTGGCTTTTATTTGAGTCCCCTGAAGCCATAGAAGAGAGCGTGTGTGGGTTTTTCATTAACCAGGACCCAGAGGGTTCTTGTATGCAACATTGGGAGGCATTTAAAATGTTTTTGAGAGGGATTTTGATAACCGAAATTACCAAGGTTAAAAAGGCCACATCTGCGATGGAGCTTGAGGAGAGGGTGGAGGATCTGGAGCGGCAATATGTTTTGGATCCCTCTGACTCGGCCAGGGAGGCGTGGCAGGCCGCTCAGTCTGCTTATGAGCGGGTGCTTTCCTCCAAGGCCGAAAAAATAGGTTTTTCACCAAGCAGGCATTTTTTGAGGAAGGGGAGAAAACGGGACGTATGCTTGCTCGAATAGCGAATTCTCAACAGAGGTCCCCTACCATAGGGGCAATAAAATCCAAAGCTGGGCCCATTGTTAACTCACCAGAACTTATTATGCAGGAGTTGGC
Organism: Rana temporaria; assembly: GCF_905171775.1. Lineage (NCBI taxonomy): Eukaryota > Metazoa > Chordata > Amphibia > Anura > Ranidae > Rana > Rana temporaria. The sequence goes on from NC_053491.1 coordinate 160,109,667, forward strand.
GGGGTTCTATGAGGAGCTGTACTGCCCTGACGCTGCCTATGCAGGGGCGGATCTGGAGCAGTAGCTGAATTGTTTGACATTTCCTAGACTAACGGCAGAGCAGAGGGTGGGGTTGGACGCACCACTCACAGTAGAGGAACTGCAGGAGGCGGTGGGACTGTTCCCTAATTGCAAGGCACCAGGGGAGGATGGGATCCCCATGTAAGTGTATAAGCAACATGCGGCTGTCTTGCTGCAGTGTTTGCTCCGGGTGTTTAACGCAGCTCTGGGAGCTGGTGAGCTTCTGCCCTCCATGGCAAAAGCGAATATTGTACTGCTCCTTAAACCAGGCAAGGATCCAGTTGAACCAGGTTCTTACAGGCTAATCTCATTGCTACAATGTGACATAAAGATCCTGGCGAAGGTGCTAGCAATGCGGTTGAATACTGTTTTATAACTTCCCTTATACATGGCGATCAGGCAGGGTTTATGCCGAATAAATCCACTGCCATTAATCTGCGGCGGTTATTTTTGAATATGCAGTCCGATGCAGACAATATAGGAAGCAGGCCTCTGCTGTCCTTAGACGCCGCTGAGGCATTTGACAGCATTGATTGGAATTACTTGTGGGCAGTGCTGGCGCGATTCGGGTTCGGTAACACGTATATAGCATGGGTACGCCTACTTTACAGTCGGCCGGAGGCTGCTATCAGGGCCTTCGGGTGTCTGTCCCACGGATTTTCGCTGGGGAGGGGGACGAGGCAAGGCTGCCCGCTGTTCCCTCTCCTCTTCGCATTAGCCATTGAACCCCTGGCTATAGAGATTAGAGCTAGTCCGAGCATTGTGGGGTTTTGCTATGGCCCCCTGCAGGAGAAGGTGATGCTTTATGCGGACGACACCTTGCTTATGCTGGGGGATACTGACACGTCCCTTCGAGAGGCCATGGCAACAATTAAGAGGTCTGGAGTGTACTCTGGCCTACAGATCAACTGGTCAAAATCTGCCCTATTGCTGTTGGACGGGGAGGCCACACAAACGGTGACTTCATCCTGCCCCATACCTGTCACGGGCTTCCTTTAAGTACCTGGGGATCCATGTGACGGCCAAGCCGAGAGATTTTAGCCACTTGAACATTTCCCCCCTGCTCCAGAGGTTTAGAGAACGTGTCAAATCGTGGAACAATCTCCGCATCTCGGTGGCAGGCAAGGTGAACCTGGTAAAGATGATTCTAATGCAGCAATTGCTTTACTGTCTTTACAATGCCCCGGTGGTGATCCCTCTAAAAAATTTCCGAATAGTGAACTCCATCTTCCGATCTTTAATATGGAAGAATAAGCCGCCCAGGATTAAATTGGAGCATCTTCGGAGGCCCAAAGACAACGGCGGGCTGGCACTGCCCAACCCGTGGTTGTACTACCTGGCGGCACAGTTGCAACACCTGGTGGGGTGCTTTGGGAGTGAGCAGGCTGGCTCCTCTCGGGCACTAATGCTCCACGCGGTGGGGGATGGACCCATCCCCATGGCACTGGAAGCCTTGGCTTTTGCCAAACCAAATAAGAAATATCCTATGTACAATCTCATACAAAAAGTGTGGAATAAATGCAAGTATATTCAACAGGCTGATGGATACACTGAATATAGCCCCCTATGGCTTAATGATACTTACACAGAGCTGGCTAAACTACATATAGGGACTGGGTGGAAACCATATGGGATCACGCATGTCAAACACGTTTTTAGACATGGAAGGCTTAGACCGTTTGCAGATCTGCGGACGGACTATGGGCTTCCGTCCTCAATGCTTTTTCAGTACCTGCAGCTCCAGCACGCAGTAAGGGCTCAGAGTAGGTCTTCTGAATGTCGCCAACCCCGGTATTCAGTCTCATTGGGGATGCTGTGTCTTCGAAGAGATTTATCTCTCAGTGCTATGCCATCCTATTACAGAACTTCTTGGGGCAGCATTCAATACCAGTGAGAGAAAAGTGGGAGAGGGAAATGGGCCAACTGGATGGAGAACATTGGGACGAGATATTTCAAAGGGTGAGCATTTGTTCACTGAATGTGGCCCAGCGGCTCACTCAATTATATATCATCTTTAGGGTATACTATACGCTGCATAGATTGCAGTTGATGGGGATGCAAAATAAAGATACATGCGCTAGATGTAAGCGTGACCATGGGGATTTTATCCATCTCCTGTGGAGATGCCCCAAACTGCATAAATACTGGGCCGATGTAGTGAGTACTGTCAACTCGGTATTTGGGGTATCTATACCTGTGAACCCCAGGGTATGTCTATTGGGTGTATTGGAGGCGTATGTGGTGGAGGTGTACACAAGGGAGGCTGTTCATAGAGTGCTATTCCAGGCTAGGAAGTTGATTATGTTTTACTGGAAATCGGATGAACCCTCCGACCTCGAGGGAATGGATTGTTAAGATAGGAGATCTGCTACGTATGGAGAAACGTATCTACCAACACAGAGGGAGCACACGGAAATATGAGAATCTTTGGGCTCCGTGGCTGGATATGCTGGGGCTTTCCCCGGTGGACCTGGTCATGGACAGATTGTTGGGACTGAATGTGGGATGTGTAAATCACAGATAAGGATTACAGCCCTGAAGCGTATTAACAAACAATCAGTAATGAGATATTTCATATTTAAATCACAACCTGTCCCTTTAAAATTGTGCACTTGTATGATAAAAAAGCATCTCTATCATTTCCTTATGCCTTGCTTTTGTGACAATTTGATGGGCTTGAGTTAGCTTTTATCAATAATCCTAATTTTCAAAAAGACCAGGAAATATTCGTAACAAAAGCTGATTAGAAGCAATAAAATTGCTTAAAAGAGAAGTACAGGATTTTTTATTTATTTTTTTATGAATCATACTTACCTAGTTGAATGCAGCATCGGTCCAATGCTGCATCTGCCCCCTGCCTGCTCTATCACTGAGAACAGAGTGATCAAGCATAGCAGATCGCTCGGTTCTCAGTCCGTGAGTAGAGAGCTGGTGACTGTCAGCCCCCAGCACTCTGCTCTGCCCCCCCCCACACTCACTGGGGTGCTGGGCTGTGGAGGGGGCAGGAGCGGCTGGCTCAGGCTCTCAGCGGCTCCAGGCATATGGGTGATCCTTCCCAAGCCTGGACCGGCTCTGTGATGTCAGCCGACAGTGGGCTTCAGCCAAACAAGCTTTGGCTGTACTTCTGCTTTACATATATGGTTAGACATGTGCTGACCTCGCACACAACGGCAATTTTCAAGCCATTTCAACGAGGGCCGAAAACAACTAATCAATTAGGAATTTTATTACTATTTCATATTCAATTATTCGGCCAGTAACATAATGGGTTTTAAAAATAAAAACTAGCCCTTTATAGTACAAAAAGAGCAAATACGGTATTTAGCGCCCTATAGCGCGCACCGACGTATAGTGCGCACCCCAAACCTAGAGGAGAATCCTAGGGGAAAAAAAATACTGACAATTTACAGATGCAGTTACTTACAGTTGCCTGGCATCCATCGGCGGCCTTGTCCGGTCTGGTGTCCGTCTGCGGCGTTCGTGGTGTCCTCCCCGCTTCTCCCTCGCTGTTTTTGAACGCCGCCGACATATACCGAGTGCAGTACACTCGGCTGGGCTCAGCCACGCTCGGCTCCTCTCACGGAGCCGAGCCCAGCTGAGTGTACCCGAGTGTACTGCACTCGGTATATGTCGGCAGCGGCGCTCAGAAACAGCGCGGGAGAAGAGGGGAGGACACCACGAATGCCGCAGAAGGACACCAGATCGGACAAGGCCGCCGATGGACGCCGGGCAACTGTAAGTAACTGCGGAGCCGAGCGTGGCCGAACCCAGTCGAGTGTACCCGAGTGTACTGCACTCGGTATATGTCGGCATCGGCGCTCAGAAAGCGGGTATCGGCGTATACCGCGCACCCAAGATTTCCCCCTGATTTTAAGGGGAAAAAAGTGCACGTTATACGCCGATAAATACGATAATCACTGTTAATATTATATTAATACGAAAAATCTTTGTACATTCACTGAGTGAAAGAATGTTGTTTGAAATTTTCACTTGCCTTTAACATTCAAAATGAATGTAATTTCTGAACGAAAACCACATACACGGTCTGAAAATTCCTTTGACCAAGAAGTTTTCTATTATTTCTAAACTTTCCCATTACTGTGGTTGAAAACGAATGTCGATTTTACCCCGCTGGTGATTAGAAAGTCAAACAAATGTTCTTAACTTTTTATTTTTTTGAAGGAAGACGTTGTATGGCCAGTATATAATATATTACAGTTCTGTTTGAAAAACTGAGTCTGATGGTATTTACCAGATTCACCCTCTAATAGTATATACAGTATATCTATTCTGTCAGTTATTCTTAGAGTGGATTAGAGATTTTGCTCCCTAACCATATAGTTGATTATTTACTTCATAGGGATATTTAAGAATAAATTGTCTTTTTTTTTTTTAAACTTTACATATTAACTAAATTATGCACCACACTTTTTTTAAGGTTATTAACTGATATATCGAAACAATAATCGGCTAACTAATTGATTATGAAAATAATCGGTAGTTGCAACCCTAATTTCAACTACTTTTCAGCACAAAAAATTTCCAAACCAATGAAACCAACTTTTCACCAACACTTTTGATAGGTGTTATTGTATTTTTATTTTTTTAACTGCCAGGTTTTTACTTCAGGATTTTTTTGCTTTGCTGTGTACTTAAAGTGGAACTATATACCAGCTGGGTAGGGGCTCTTGCTATATTTTTCAAATATACACAGCATAGTGTGCTGTTCTCAAGCACTGGCAGGTCCAGTCTTGCTTTTGCTGCTCCACTCCCTTCTGCTGTCCTATTCTCTGCTGTTTCCTCCAAGTTCAGCATCCCTCCTCTATGGTTATTGAGTGGTCACTGATCATGTAATTTCAGTCATTGCATCATCTGGGATCGGAGACCTGGCTCCATTCTCGGTATTTTACAGATGATGGGAATGAGCGGAGAGAGTGCACTGCACACAAAATTAAACATTGATGTAAGTAAGGGGAATGAGGTTTATTTTTTCCATTTTTGGCAGAAGATAGTTTGCTTATCTCTTCTGCCAAAAAGCCTTACCTCATAGCAGTTTTTTTTTTATTTACTGACTTTAATTCCTCTTTTAATAGGTTTAGCACACCTGTAGTAGAGAAAAGAATTCCTAGCTAAGACATAAAGTAGACATAATCAACATTATATGCTCCTCAGTTTCCATAGAGATCAGAGTGACGATTGTTTTTATTGTATTTTTGCTGATTCACTCAGACAACTTGAATTCAAACACCAGAAGTGGATAGCTTACTACATATGAGTGGGTAAACCGTTTTAAAAAAAATGAATCACTAAGCTTAACTTCTGTATAGCAAGTACGGTATATTTTGCTGCAGTAAACATGACAGCGCCGCCAAAGGCACCTCACACCTTTTGGAAAAAATACATTCTGAAAGCTGATATTTGCATAACGTTAGGCATGCCTTCCCTCCAGCAGACACATGCAACAGTGTTTGATCCTGATATTATTCGGGTTCCTCGGATATTATGTCCTTCATTGCAGGATGTGGTGAACCTGCTTCACTTATTCCCAAAAACCCTCAAGACCTTTCAAGGGGTTGCAGTAGATTTATCTGGAAGATTATCATAAGAAGTGTTCAGTCTAACATTGCCTACTGTTCAAACAGTTTGATTAGCTTTTCTTCCTTGCTACAGCTTTACTGTAAATATATAATTCTGTATATTCTTTTGAGTGTCAATCCATTTAATTGAAAAAAAATGTCATATACAATTTACAGACGCACATTGTAACTTCATACAACAACATATGGAAGTACACATAATAGTATATTATACATACTTTAAGGTCAAAATCCAGGTACATTGAGTTATCAAGCATGGTGTGAGTGTGAAAGCCCCCTAGCATGACACAGATGGTAGGTATAGTGATTGGGGAGGGGCACATTGCAGTCTTTATGTTCTTTTTTTAATTGCCATAAAGACGTATAACTAACTGTTGAGTGCTGCTTTAGACACTGCTACAATTGTTGACATTCATTTTCTATCAAAATAGTTTAAATCTGTTATACAGAACAAAAATGAATACAGAATGGAAAATATAACACTCTAAAAATAGTTTGCATTTATATCACTGGGTTTTAGATAACATAAATGGTCTGAGAATTCTCCAAATACCCTATTGATGGAGTAAAGATAATAAAATAGCTCAGTATCAGATACTGCTGTAAGCCTGAAATAGCCTACATATGCTTTAGATTTTTTATTTTATATACAGGAAGAGACGCGACATTCCCAAATAAAAATATATATAGACCATAACACGCCACTAATTTAATATTCTATTTATTTTTCAATATTTAACAAAATGATCCAAGCATCCTTTTTTAAGGAAGCTTGCACAGTGTAAGTTGTTGGTTTAGCAGATGAGACCTTTCCTGGTCACTCGTGTGACGAGCAGGAATAAGTCAAAGTGGAGTAATTGGGTAAAACAAAAAGACCATTGCATCACCATGGAAACCAATATTAGATCACAGGTGTTGCAGGGGGTATGCCTCAATGGACAGTTTATCATAATTTACTATTATATTTAGTGTTTATAGCTTTATTTTGAATACTCTGCACATCTCTTAAATTATGAGAACATTTCTGCAATGGGATAAAGAAAACCTACAGTATCGAATGGCACTGTATCGCCAACATTTGTGTATCTATATATACTTTCCCACTCTGATTGCTGCTAGGTTACTACACATTCCTATTATTGAGATACATTTAGGTAGTCATTGTTTTTAAAATTATAATCGGTGATATTAGTGAATAACAACATTTATTTTGATTTTTGTTTTCTGCCTGGAGTACAGTAAAAACTAGTAGTTTTTTTTTCTACTTGAGAGACTTTTGTTCATGTTTAGACACATACAGTATGCATCACGTACACTCGACAGACACTATTACTGTAGGTACACCTTGCTAGTACCGGGTTGGACACCCTTTTGCTTTCAGAATGGAAAATATAACTCAACAAGCTGTTGGAAACATTCCTTGGAGATTTTGGGCAATATTGACATGATGGCATCACGCTGTTGCTAAAGATTTGTGCTGCACATCCATGATACAAATCTCCCATTCGACCACATGCCAAATGTGCTTTATTGGATTGAGATGTGTGGACTGTAGAGGCCATTTGAGTACAGTGAATGCATTGCCATGTTAAATAAAGAGATGATTTGAGCTTTGTGACATGGTGCATGTTCCTGCTGAAAGTAGCCATCAGAAGATGGGTACACTGTACTCATAAAGGGTTGGACTTGGTCAGCAACAATACTCAGGCAGTTAAACGATGCTCGATTTATATCAAGGGGCCCAAAGTGTGCTAAGAAAATATCCCCCACACCATTACACCACCACCACCACCACCAGCCTGAACTGTTGATACAAGGTAGGATTAATCCATGCTTTCATGTTGTAATGCCAAATTCTGACCCTACCATCTGAATGTCGCAGCTGAAATCGAGAATCATCAGACCAGGCAACTTTTTTCTATTGTCCAATTTTGGTGTGCTTGTGTGAATTTTAGCCTTGGTTTTCTGTTCTTGGCTGGTATTCTGCACACCCATTGGTTGTAATGAGTGTTTTTTTGAGTTGCGGTTGAGTTACGGTTGCCTTTCTATCTCAAACCAGTCTGCCCATTCTCCTCTGACATCAAAAGGCATTTTGGTCCACACAACTGCTGCTCACTGGATATTTTCTCTTTTTTGGATCATACTCTGTAAACTCTAGAGATGGTTGTGCGCGAAAATCTCAGTAGATTATTATTATATTATTATTGTACACAATTTATATAGCTCCAACAGTTTATGTAGCACTTTGCAATGTATAGGGGGACAGCACAATTACAGTACAGTTCAATACAGAAAGGACAGGAGGACCCTGCTCGTAGAGCTTACATTCTAAAGGGAGGTGAATATTTTGATGAAGGGGGCTCTGGGACAGTTGCTAGGTGGGTGTGGGATAGGCTTCCCTGAATAAGTGAGTTTTCAGGGTGCTCTTAGTCGGACAGGTTAGGGGCTGATCGAACTTTCTGGGGCAGGGAGTTCTAGGATGGGAGAGGCTCTGGTGAAGTCCTGAATGCGAGCATAGGAGGAGGTAACAAGGGAGCTAGAGATCAGGAGGTCTTGGGAGGAGCAGAGGGGACAATTTGGGCAATATCAGTAGATGAGCAGTTTTTGAAACATTCAGAACAGTCCGTCATCACCAACAACCATGCCATGTTCAAAGTCACTTAAATCCCCTTTCTTCCCAATTCTGATGCTTGGTTTGAACACGTTCATGTGCATGTAAAGTCAGACACCCCAATACTTTTGGCAATAAAGTGTGTGTGTGTGTGTATGTGTATATATGTATGTATGTGTGTATATATATATATATATAGATATATAGATATATATATATATATATATACACACAATCTATAGATATACTGTGTGCACTAGACATATTGGATAATGGTTATCTTACATTTGCCATTTCTATCTTTAAAATGTATGATAAACGTGTGGTGTTCTACTCCGCTACTGGTGGTTTTCTGTTTGCAGTGTATTGGGAAGAGAAACCTAAAGCTGAACTCTAGCCACTCATATAACTTGCAATTCATCTTAGTCCAAACACATGTGTAACCCAGGAAATTCCAGCCAATAATAGGTAAACCACTGTTTACTGACAGTACAGGCCAGTTGGGGATGGCTTGTTCTTGCTGAGTGAAATAACCAATGAGTGTGCAATTTCTGCAGCTACTGATATGCCCCCACCCATTCTCAGTGCTACAAGATTCCTCTTGTATGTGGTGTGAATATGGAGGCATTGGAAAATTTGGAGCAAGGCAAGAATTGAGCACAGTATTTTTTTTTTAGTCCGCACAAAGGTGTTGGTGGAGATCTGCAATGAGCACTGTTGCACCAAATTTACACTTCTAGTTTTCCACATACTCCTTTTTACATCCATATGTGATTTGCATTTAAAAATAGATTATTTTATTTTTTTTGTCTGGCTTCATTATTTTTGTTGTTTAAGGCTTCAGTTCAGTTTTGAATTCATAGGGTTATGACAGAATTGTTGGTAAAACGGTTTTGCAACACAATGCATTTCATCTGTATTACCAGAATGTCCAAAGATCCTTCTTTTCTAATATTTAAATTATTATTTCTTCCCATGCTGCAGCAGAGAAGGAATCAGGTGACCATGCATGCTGTATTGTCAGTGTCAAGTTTGCTGTTATTTTTGTATTTGATATTTATAGTTGAAGAACATACAAGAATGATGACCTTGTGATTGCATTGGAAGGCATTGATCCTGCAATGCATTTTAACACAATTGTGTAATGTTTATCTCATTTGCTGCCAGAGCCTTTTTTTTTTTTTTTCATTTTTTGTACTCATGTTAAAATGCACTTTTGAGACATGGAGATCATTATTTTTTTATTTTTTTTCAATCTCTTCAAAAAATTTTTTTTTAGAAATAAATACATCAATATCCAAATATAAAATGCATCACTCAACATAAACTAAATCCCCTTTTAATACTTTAATGCCACCCTCATTTGTTCTATTCTTTTCCCCCCTTTCTTTGTCTATACCCGTACCGTGGCTCCCGACCCTTCCTCTGCTCTCATGAATTCTACATATCTCCCTGACTGCTCAAACTCTCTCTAGATTTTCCATATACTTTCAAAATGTTCTATTCTTTCTTCTGCACAGAATCTAAGATATTCTATATTGAAGATCTCATCTACTTTTCTACCAACTTCCCATCTTGGGTCTTTCCTTCTCTTGCCAATGTTAGGTTATTAAGCTTTTAGCAGCGTTTATTAGGTGGGACACTTGTGTTCTCAGATATTGTTTATTTTGACACTCTTATCCCATGAAACAAACACCCCCATGGGTCTTCCAGGATCTCTATACTAGTTATCTCTTTAATTACCTTCAACACCTCTCTCCAATATTTTTTTAATTTTTGGACACGTCCACCATATATGGGCCATCGTTCCCACCTCCCCACAATGTGAAAATTCCTTTTGATACTTGTTTGCCTTATCTGGTGTTATAAACAAGTGTGTTATGCATTTGTAATTCATTTTGATAGTATTACTGTCTGTTGCCGTGGAGTGTGTCAACTTAAAACATTTTCCCCGATCCTGGTCTTTTTCTACTCTCCCCAATTTTTCTTCCCACTTTGTTATGAATGGCGGCATTTCTGGCCCTTGTCATCTCACAAGGACCTTTCTGGAGTTCCCCCTCCTGTTCCTTCTGCCATAGATAGCCGCTCAATCGGTCGTAAATCCTCCTCAGATCGTAGTGGCTGCAGTAATGATGTAGCAAAGTGTTTCAGCTGGGAGTACCGCCATTCATCTATAACCTATAACTCCTTTTTTTGTTTTAACTCCTGTAACGTGTATATTTTACCTTTCCTCGTGATGTCTTTTAATTATGCATCTTTTTTTTTTTTTTATCCATTCCCCAAACAATCTCCCTTTCCCCGGTATAAGAAAATTTGTTTTTTTAGTGGTATCAAAGGTGAATTAAATTCCCATTTTTCCTTGTGTATCCAATCCCAAGTTAATAAACTTTTTTTCCTTATGAATTTTTACCCATTCTAACACCTGTGATAGTATTAATGCATTATAATATTTTTTAATATCTGGGACCCCCAGCCCCCCTGCTTTTATTTTTTTATTTTTTTTTTTTAGGACTGCGAGACGTAGTCTCTGCTTCTTTTTCTGCCATATAAACCTAAGGAGTAATGATTTTGTTAAAGTGTGTTAAAGTATGCTTGTGGGAGGGGAATTGGCAACATTTGCATTGTATACGTGATCTGAAGCAGGATTGGCATTTTAAAAATGTTAACCCTGTCTAACCAAGAGAGGTGTCCTATTGTAATTCTATTTCTGATTTTGTTTAGTTCAAGAGCGGGATAAAGGTTTCCTGGTAAATAGTCTCTTCCGATGGTGCTGTTTTTACTCCCAAGTATATTAGTTCCTTTTCTCGCCATATAAATGGGAACTCTAAATTTTATTTAGTTTATGCCCCTCATCTCCAATCCTGATTCCCCCTATGTCTGCACTCCGACTGCCGCCAAAAGTGGCTCCAACGAGAGGACAAACAATAGGTGGGACAGGCGGCAGCCCTGTATGGTTTTGTTTTGCATCTCAAAGGGCATAGACACTGTTCCATTGACTTTCACCCTGGTTGTTGGGCGATTATACAGTGCTTCAATCCAATTAGTCATCTTTCGGCCTACTCCCATTGCTTTTAGTGTTTTCATCTTGAATCCCCAGTCTACCCTATTGAACGCTTTCTCCACGTTGATCGAGAGAAGTTGTCCTGGGGAGCCATGTCTTTTTATTTCCTGTGTGAGAAACAGTGTCCTAACCCCATTATCCCCCCCCCTTAATTGGTCTTATGTAATCTAATTTTCTGGGGTACTTAATTTTGGGTTTTTACTATCTGTAAACCAAAATCATGAAAATTAAAATAAATAAATGCTAGGAGTTTCACTTTTTTTAATTGAATTGCTGAAATAAATGAACTTTTTGATGATATTCTAATTTTATGAGATGCACCTGTATATATGGGGTATATGATAAGTCCCCAAAGCTTTCCATCTGGGGATTAAAGGAAGACCTTATGTTTGTAACAAAATGTAACACATGAGGGAGGGGTCAATCTTTTAGATTCTACTGGTATACAAAAAAAAATCCCCTGTTTTGTCTGGTATTTAAAGGGGTTGTAAAGGTAAAAAAAATCCCTAAATAGCTTCCTTTACCTTAGTGCAGTCCTCCTTCACTTACCATATCCTTCCATTTTGCTTTTAGACCCCTTTTACACTGAAGCGTTTTTACAGCGTTTTAGCGCTAAAAATGGCACTATTAAAACGCTCGTAAAACTCTCTCCATGCATCTCAATGGACCCTTTCACACTGAGTCCTGCAAGCAGCATCTTTGGGTGCTGAAAAAAACGCTCCAAAAACGCCCCTCTCCATTGAAATGAATTGAAAGCGCTGTAAAAACGCCTTACCCTTTCACACTGAGGCACTGCAAAAACACCCTAAAACGTTAGGGTCTTAGCGGTGCTTTACCAGCACATTGGGATTGCAGATGAGGCTTTGCTCGAATAACGCTCGAAAAACGCTTGAATAACGCAAAAAAAAAAGCCCCAGTGTGAAAGGGGCCTTAAATGTCCTTATTTCTTCTGAGAAATCCTCACTTCCTGTTCTTCTGTCTGTAACTACACACAGTAATGCAAGGCTTTCTCCCTGGTGTGGAGAAAGCCTCTTGAGGGGGGGTGGGGGGGGGGGGGGCTAGCAGGCAAGTCAGGACGCTCTCTACTTTGCAGATAGAGAAAGGAGCTGTGTGTTAGTGGGCGTACTGACACTCCTGCTCGCCCCTCCAGGGGTTTTCTTTACACCAGGGAGAAAGCCTCACATTACTGTGTGTAGTTACAGACAGAAGAACAGGAAGTGAGTATTTCTCAGAAGAAATTAGGACATTTAAAAGCAAAATCGAAGGATGAGGTAAGTGAAGGAGGACTGCACTAAGGTAAAGGAAGCTATTTAGGGAAATTATTTTTTTACCTTTACAACCCCTTTAACCGCTTCCAGACTGCCGCATGTACATATACGTCGGCAGAATGGCACGTACAGGCACATTGGCGTACCTGTACGTCCCTGCCTAGACGTGGGTCGGGGGTCCGATCGGGAACCCCCCCTCACTACATGCGGCGGTCAGATTCCCGCGGGGAGCGATCCGGGACGACGGCGCGGCTATTCGTTTATAGCCGCTCCGTCGCGATCGCTCCCCGGAGCTGAAGAACGGGGAGAGCCGTATGTAAACACGGCTTCCCCGTGCTTCACTGTGGCGGCGCATCGATCGAGTGATCCCTTTTATAGGGAGACTCGATCGATGACGTCAGTCCTACAGCCACACCCCCCTACAGTTGTAAACACACACTAGGTGAACCCTAACTCCTAAAGCGCCCCCTGTGGTTAACTCCCAAACTGCAACTGTAATTTTCACAATAAACAATGCAATTTAAATGCATTTTTTGCTGTGAAAATTACAATAGTCCCAAAAATGTGTCAAAATTGTCCGAAGTGTCCGCCATAATGTCGCAGTCACGAGAAAAAAACGCTGATCGCCGCCATTAGTAGTACAAAAAATAAAATGAATAAAAATGCAATAAAACTATCCCCTATTTTGTAAACGCTATAAATTTTGCGCAAACCAATCAAACGCTTATTGCGATTTTTTTTTTACCAAAAATTGGTAGAAGAATACGTATCGGCCTAAACTGAGTAAATTTGTTTTTATATATGTGTTTTTGGGGGATATTTATTATAGCAAAAAGTAAAAAATATTGCATTTTTTTCAAAATTGTCACTCTATTTTTGTTTATAGCGCAAAAAATGATCAAATACCACCAAAAGAAAGCTCTATTTGTGGGGAAAAAAAGGACGCCAATTTTGTTTGGGAGCCACGTCGCACGACCGCGCAATTGTCTGTTAAAGCGATGCAGTGCCGAATTGTAAAAACCCCTTGGGTCATTTAGCAGCATATTGGTCCGGTCCTTAAGTGGTTAATTACAGCCCCAATTCCCCAAAAAATCTACATAAAAAGAGAATGCATTGATATGCAAATCTCATGAACCCATGCTTTATTCTCAGTAGAAAATAGAAAATATATCAAATGTTTGAACCAAGAAAATGTACCACAAAAAAATAAGGTACCGGTAATTCTAAAATTGGTGGCAGAAACGCATCTCAATACAGTTGAGATAGGGCCATGTGTACCAGTGTAGCATTCCCCTTCTTTTAACAACATTCCATAAACGTTTGGGAACTGAGGAGACTAGTTTTAGCATAAGAATGTTGTCCCATTCTTGCCTGATATAGGATTCTAACGGCTCAACAAATCCTGGGTTTTCTTTATCGCGTTCTGAAATTTCAAGACGCACCAAATATTTTCACTTGGTGAAATGTCTGGACTGTAGGCAAGCAAGTTAAGCATCCGGACTTTTCTACTATGAAGCCATGCTGTTGTCATGAATGCAGTATGCGGTATAGCATTATTCTGCTTAAATATGCAAGTCTTTCCTTATAAAAGATGTCTGGATGGCAGCATACACTTCTCTAAAACCTGGAAATATCTTTCAGTATTGATGGTGCCTTTCCAGATGTACAAGCTGCCCATTCTATACACACTAACGCTTCCCTATTCCATTAGAAATACAGACCCTTGAGTGTTGATAAAAAAGAATGCCAAGTTTTGATTTATCCGACCATGGAACAGTTTTCCACTTTGCATTTTGGCCTTGTCACTTGCGCACAGAGATTTCTCTGAATCTTTTGATATTGTACTGTAGATATACTTAAAGTCTGCAATTTTATGTAGTAGAAAATTATTCTGAACTGTTGTCACATATTGCTTAACCTCTGCCCATCTTTACTTCTGAGACACCCTGACTCTCTTAGATGCTCATGTTACTTACCTGTTGCCAATTCATCTAATTAATTGCAAAATGTTCTTCCAGCATTTCCTGGTTATTTCCAATTACTTTGCCAGACTTTTGTTGCCCTGTCCCAACTTTTTTTAAATGCGTTGATGCCGTTAATTTCAAAATTACCTTTTATTTTTTTCCTTTTAAAAGTCTATTTTTTCAGTTTAAACATTTGATATATTTTCTATTGTTTTTAAAATGTTCTTGAGTCTTGTAACTCATTGAGGTTTTTTTCTGACTTCTACTTATTTGCGCGGTTACCAGTTTTTCTCCTTTCTCGCACCTACCAGCTATTCTGATACTTGTAGATAAAGAAAAAAACTGTGCCAGCAAAGAATTACTAGCAAACGAAGGCTAGATAAAAAGTGGATACAAATAAATGTAGATATGAACCACATAAATGTCAACCACATAAATAAATTGAATAAATAATGTCCCAAATGTGTTGATTAAACTCGTTGGTGTCAACAATCAAGACAGACAGCACCACAGTGAGTTATGACATCCGTGAGAAACCGCCACCATATGGAGAGCCGCTTACCAAAATGACAGGCTTAAACAGCATTAAAAAATGTAGTATCCGTCCTTGGGTTAAAACACTGGATCAGGGTGCCCCGGAGATGTAACATCCGATCGTGAGACTGCAAACTCTTTCATGCATGTGGTCCACGGATCATAAATGATAAAAAACGTGCCATAGCATAATACCGTTTTTAAGCGATTTATTTAAAAGAAGGCTGTTGTACTTACAGACAAGCTTGTAAAAAAGCGTATAAAAAGATGCCGGCCGGCACTATAGGAGCCCTTCACATCGAGCATGGTGACGTCACTGTACCCTGTCCCAGACGCGTTTGGTCATACGTTGACATTTTCAATGGGGATGGGCAGTACACTGACTCACCGCAATAAATAGCCAAGCCTCGTTCTGACGTGCAAGGAAGTGGCAAAGACAAAAACGCTATATTAACTATGGGAAAGATAGCCAATCCAGCCCACAACGACCCTGGAACAGCTCACCTATGGAAGATAGCTATGCACCATTCATCCAAAGGGAAAATGATCTGAGTAAAAATAAAAAATTAGCTATATAAACCGAGCGGGTTACTAATAGAAAAACCTGCCCCAATTCACATACGACCAAAAACATAGATAATTTAAACCCGAGCACCAGCAAGGCTAACCCAATGCCGTGCTGCTATCTAGTGGCCCCTAAAGAGGGGAAAAAAATTCCACCCTAATCACCCAATACGTGAATATTTGGTAAGAAAAAAATATATATATCACATGAGGTGGAATCAAAATATATATATAATATATATATATATATATATATATATATATATATATATATATATATATATATATATATATATATATATATCGAAAATACAAACATAATAATAATAAAAAAATGAAAATTATATAAAAATAAGAAAAAATTAAGTAAATTGAATTAAATTGAATGGAGTTCTTTGTACAAACAAAAAAAAACACAAATAACAAAAAAGAGAAAGAAAAACTGGAAAAAAAACCTGAACAAAAAAAACCCCGAAAAAAGCCCATCCTTGCATGACACAACCAGGTATCACATATACATAATATGACATCAAGCATTATTTATAAATGCATTTACATCGGTATCGATATTTAATCCATAAGGTGTATAGGTCTTTAACCGATGAATCCAAGCCATTTCTAACTTGGATATCTCCCTCACCAGAGAGCTCCCTCTCCAGTTAGGCTTGAACTTATCAATACCCAAAAATAGGGTATTAGACGGATCCCGATTGTGTACTAGGAGATAATGTTTGGATACTGAATGGTTTTTGAAACCTGTGATATTAGTAATGTGCTCGTTCAAGCGTACCTGGAGGGGACATTTAGTCGGGCCCACATCCTACAGGCTACAAGATCACAGCAGTGCGTAGACTACCCCTACGGTGGCACAAGTAATAAAGGGCTTTATATTGTGTAGTTTCTGGGTAGCCGTACTCGTAAAGGCTGTAGTCCTTCTACTGTTGCAGGAGTTAAGAGAACAAACCCTGCACCGTCTACATTGGTAAAAATCTGAAAGTTGGTCGAAGAAACTCCTAGTAGTGACCGGGGGGTTCAGGACATTGGGTGCAATACGGTTATGTAAGGATGTTACATTCTTAAAGATGACCCTTGGTTTATCAGGTAGTATACTATTCAATACCATATCATTCTTGGTGATATGCCAATGTTTATTAATTTGTTGTTTGATACCTCTGTGTTAAATTGAATAGGAAGTAACAAAGGGAACACCCACTGGAAACTGGTCCCGATCCTGGGGTCCCCTTTAGATCAACAAGTTCTCCCTCACAGTGGATTTAACTGATTCTAGAGTGTCTCTGAGGAACTCACTCTGGTAACCCTTTTCCAAGAACCTACTTGTCAGAACCTCAGCTTGCTCGAGGAACTCATGGGGATCAGAACAAGTCCTACAGAGCCTGAGGTACTGGCTTTTAGGAACCGCCCTAAGCCAGAAGCTATGATGACAACTGCTCATTTGAATTAACGAGTTACGGTCGGTTACTTTAAAAAAGGTAGAAGTGATCAATTGATCTCCTCTAATCAGGACTTTGAGATGCAAATAATGAATTTCAGACTGGCTGGCTTCAAATTTTTAGATGTATCCCTCTCTGGTTATGATTTAAAGTTATCATAAACTCCTCCAAACCAGCATAGGGGCCATCCCATTGGAGGAGGATGTCATCCATGTACCTTGCCCAAAGTGCTACCTGCGGTATATTCTTGGAATAGATGACATCCTTCTCCCACTTGGCCATAAAAAGGTTAGCCAAACTTTGGGCATATTTGGCCCCCATGGCTTCACCCGTCTCTTGTTTATAGAAGCGGCCATCAAACCAAAAATAATTTGAAGTAGCTGCAAATATAAGAAGAGACACGAGAAAGTCAATCTGTCTCCCAGGGAGACCAGAACCCTGTGCCAAATAATACTGCACAGCCTCAAGACCAAGTGTATGAGGAATGATGGTGTAGAGGGATGTGACATCAATAGTCACCATCCATATACCTTCCTTAGGGGGGATATCCAATAACAACTTGATAATATGTCTAGAGTCCTTTTACATAAGACAGTATTTTCCATACAAGGGGTTGCAAAAAGAAATCCACATATCTGCCCACCCGGGACGTGATTGAATCTATCCCACTAACAATGGGACATCCCGGGGGGCAGACCGGATCCTTATGCAGTTTAGATAAATGATAGGCGTACGGAGGGCTTTAGGTATCAAACACAGCCTTTCTTTTGGAGTAAGAATCCCCTCATAAAATCCCTTAGCCACAAGGGCCTCAAGCTCTCTTGTATATCTGGTTTTAGGGTCTGATGGCAGTAATGTGTAAGTGTTGGCATCTCATACATTTCCTTGAGGTAGTCGGCCCTGTCCAAGACCACAATCCCCCCCCCCCTTATCGGCTGGTCTCACTACCAACTCCTTATTACAGAGGGAGTCCAATCCCTCTTGCAAGGTTTTCTTTAGATGGGCTTTTTTAATATCCATCTGATCAAGGTCTCTTAATAACACATCTCGAAACACCTTAAGGGAGGGAGCCGAAGTGCCCGAAGGGTTAAAAAGGGAATCAACAAGTTTAATCAACACATTTGGGACATTATTTATTCAATCAATGTATTTATGTGGTTGACATTTATGTGGTTGATATCTACATTTATTTGTATCCACTTTTTATCTAGCCTTTGTTTGCTAGTAATTCTTTGCTGGCACCGTTTTTTTCTTTATCTATCTTATTTGTGTTTATACCACGTAATTGCAGCCTTCTGGTTCATCATTGCCTTATTGTTTTGGTTAGCGCAGTTTTTTTTCTGTACTGTAATACTGATACTTGTGACTAGTAAGATTGTCTGGTGTCACCCCAAGTCATTATGCAAGCATCCAGTAGAAGGGAGGGGGCTGTACAATGGGTACCCAAAGGCTACCTCCCAAAAAATCCTGGTTCAACTACAACAGAGTGGCACTAAGCCTTAAAGTTATACTAAAGTCTTGTCTTGTTTTGTTTAAAAACAACAAACATGTCATACGCATTTGCTCTGTGCAGTGGTTTTGCACAGAGCAGCCCAGATCCTCATTTTGTCTGATCCCTTGCCTGTGCTCCTGGCCCCTCACTCCTGCCGAGTGCCCCCTACAGCAAGCAGCTTACTATGGGGGCACCTGAGCCAAGCCGATGCTCTGTGTGTCCATCTAGACATGGAGTCATTGCTTATTGCCCGCCCGCCTCTCTCTCCTCATAGGCTCCCTGACTTTGACAGCCAATCAGGATGGGAGAGTCCTGGCCAGCCAAGTCTTTTGTGCAACATTGCTGGATCGAGATAGGGTGGCTGCATTAGAATGCATTAAGATAAAAAAAACGTCTGCCTTTTAGAACCGCTTTAAGTCTCTCATGACTCAGAAAACACAAACTGCGATTGTAGTTGCTATGCTTACAACACTGAGGACACCCCTAGCTGCTTACCCAAACTCAACTGCAGAACTGATGCCTTGTTCAGTTCTAGTTAAAATCATGAAAACGCTTTATACAACAGAGGTTTGAAAGTGAGTAAGCTTACATTGAATGTGAACCAAGGAGACTCCCAGAAGACAGAGGGAAAGCAACCAATAAAAATATGCTTACTTGGTGTATTGTGTCTGAGTTGTCAGGATACAACACAGAGGGGGCTGTTAGCCTGCTTGGCAATCAATTCTGTCACTTCTGGCTCGGCCTCACCATTAACTGTTGAAGTATAAACTGTATGTTGTATAACAAATAAGAAGATGCCATATTATGTACATAGGAAAAGAAAACGCACACTGAATGATTGCAAGAGAGTACTCTTGTCTATTTCATAACTTACCGATTAGCGGCATCTCCTCGCAGGGGCGACCTGTACAGGTAATCAGGGCACTGATCATCAGTGCCCTGATAATTCGTGCAGCCCCAACAATGCCCATCAGTGATGTCAGTGCCGCCTATTTTTGCTTATCAGTGCCCATCAGTGTGGCATATTGGTGTCTCCTCATCAGTGCCGCCTCATCCTTGCTCATCAGTGCAGCCTATCAGTGCCTCCTCATTAGATTACTTATTTAAAAAAATTACTGACAAACTAAAAAAAACTTAATTTTTTCTTAGCAAAGAATAAAAAACAAGCAGTGATTAAATGCCACCAAAAGAAAGCTCTATTTGTGTGAAAACAAATTATAAAAATTTAATTTGGGTACAGCATTGCTTGACCGCGCAATTTTCATTCAAAGTGTGTCAGTGCCGAAAGCTGAAAATTGGCCAGGGCAGGAAGGGGGTTAAAGTACAGTGTATTGAAGCAATATCAAATCAAAAATGGAATCTCTAATGCCTAACGCAGAACGAGGCCCACTTGCTCAATGCTTTTTCCCCATTAAATTATTATTATTTTTTTTAGACTGAACAAATATTTTGACTGGGGATGAGCAAAAATGGCTGGGTTTAAATCCCTAAATCCTGTTTGAAATGTATTAAACATAAAAGTCCTGTTTGAGATATGGTGAACCTTAATTTAACAGAACATCTCATTGAACGGTATACGGAAGGGGGTGGGGTGAATTCTATCTGAAAATGTTGGCCATTTATACAGCTAATATGCAAGCTATTGTCAAAGCTTGGAAAGCCATGTCATTGGGTCAATATGCTCCAATACAATACAATTTTTTTTGCATTTTAGAGGACAACATGAAACAGACAAATGCTTTCATTAACATGATTGAGGGATGCCTTGATGCTATACATAAGGGATATGCAATTAGCGGACCTCCAGCTGTTGCCAAACTACAAGTCCCATCATGCCTCTGCCTCTGGGTGTCATGCTTGATGCTGTAAGAGTCTCGCTATGCCTCATGGGACTTGTAGTTTGGCAACAGCTGGAGGTCCGCTAATTGCATATCCCTGCTATACATAGTGTTATGGAACACTATATTAGTTTTTTTTGTTTTTTGTTTTTTTACGGAAAGCTTCAGTATTGGCATTGTCTATAAAGTGTTTAATTGCCACAATCCAAAGCCAACAACCCTACACTGTACATGAGGATGCAGAGAAGATCACCCATATACTAGAGCATAAGGGAGAAGATTTTAATGCAACCTGCTACTGGAGACAGAGAGTCAGGTAAGTAAAACCTGTTTTGTTTTTTTCCTTAGAGATGGGAGTTGATTTAAAACCTGCATCAGAAATCCCACAAAGGCTCACCCCACTCCCTCTCCCGATCAAGCCGTGAAGCTCCGTCCACTCCTCCCCATATCCTGCCCAGCACCGCCTATCCCCGCCCACTGCTCTGTCTATACAGGCTCTTCCTGAAGGCTTATCTCATAAGCTGACAGAGGAAAGAAGGCAGCAAGAAGCATACATATAAATGGAACAATCTGTGTGCAAAGTCACCTGCATTTAAAAACTAATAATAATGATATAATTATTATAAAATATATATGAAATGCTTATTCATCTTTCACCGAGAGTATTGCTGCAGCAGCACTAGCAAAACTAGCAAACTTGAGCTTTCTCTGTTTTACATAGCACACACCCAGCTATTGATTGATAGATGGACATGTGTTATGAAAAATAGACTGAGCATGATAGAAGGCATGAGGACTCATGGGAAATGTAGTTCCCTGTGGGTGATGCAGATGCTAGCACAGTTGAAGGAAATTACATGCCAACTCTGCAGAACTCCTCCCACCATTACTAACCTTATCCAGCAGCGAATGAATGGTAAAGGGATTAGAGACCCCAATTGTGGCTATATGGTAGGAAAATAATAATTTCAGTTATGTTTATTACCATATGTAACTTTCAGGTATTTATATGTGGATTTACTAAAATGTGTATGTTGCCTTTATTTATACTTTAATGTGCAAACTGAAAACATTTTCACATTTTTAATCTAAGAGTGTACAAAAAGTACCTGTTAAGCTAGCTAGTAACACAGCATAAAAGAATGCACAAAGGACCTCATCTCTATTGTTTTAACTGCTAATCCCATTAATCTATCATGCAATAGAGATGAACAAAAGCAGACATGTTTAAAGTCCAGAATGTGTGATAACCATAGCTGCTCCCCATAGATATAACAGGGAAATGTGTGGAAACAAAGGGACCTGAAGTGTGCTATTCACAAGATTATCAGGTGAACATAAAGAAAAACATGCCTGAAAAATAAAAGCTAATGCTGGTGCCTCATTTAAGGACTGGTAAACTGCAATATAGTAACATTTAATTGGTTTTGGATACTCTGAGTTGAGCAATGTCTTCAGTTCAATCACAAACTTAAAGACACAAAGCCTGCAAAAAGGCAGAAACGTTGGTATTTGCTCCCATAGCGAGCAGAACAAAAATAATGGATTAACCAAAAGGGGGGTCTTTTCCCCTTGCAGGGAATAAGACCAATCAACTAGCCAAATATAATGCACAATTTTGCTCTCCCAAAAGAAAATAAGCAACAAAGACAATCTCTGTTTGAGGGGACAAGGGATGCATTTTTCAGTCCGTCTTGTATGAGATTACCTGGGACAAGTAGTTCCCCCTGCATCCCAGTCTGGACATGGAACATCGAGAAGCTTAAGCACTTATGCCTGTAATAATATATACATAATTAGTTGAGGTGGAGAAAGTCCTGGGGTATCCAACCATGTCTGCCAGATAGAAGAGAACGTTCGGTTGGCATTTCTGTGTTGGTATGTTAATTGTTCCCTAATAAGTATAGAATTACCCTGTTCTATCCAAAGTTTTTCAGTGGAGGTGTGGGGAGATAGCCAGAATCAAGCTTCTTGTTTCTGCGCTATATACAGAAATCTAAGTACAGCTATATTAGTTGGGGGGGAATAAAGATTTCCTCATCCACTGCGCCCAACAGACAAACCAAAGGATCTAGTGGGACCTTGATTGTATATACTGTAGAGTTTCTGTTGCATCCTTCCAGTAGCTGAATATGACTTTCAGAGTCTTGCTATGCCTCATAAGAGATGTAGTTCTGCAACAGCTGGAGGTCTGCTAATTGCATATAACTGGTTTAGGGCATCTCCACAGTCCTTTCTCCCCCATCGGTGGGGAATGATAAGCTTTGTGGAGTAAAAATAGTTGTGACAGCTTGTGCAAGGGTGAAACGGATATTGCAGGCTGAGTTTGCAAGCACATTTCCCACAATTTGGCCAAGTGGATTTGCACAAAAATTAGCCAGGACTGAGAAACTCAAACATGCAGGATGCGCTATGAACCCAAGGTAGTGGTAAATTCAAACCTACTCCCAAATTCTGAACATTGTTGTAATATATATATATATATATATATATATATATATATAATGTATATATATGTGTAGGTATTACATATATTGTGTTATATGTATGGCACGATATATATGTGTTACATACTGGCATTCAAGATTACACATCAAAGGGTGTTTGCTGACCAAAGGGGTTAGTGGCCAAGCAAGATTTACTACACATATCAAAAGGGCAGATAATGACTCTGATGTGCTCAGGCCACCTTTGTTGTCTGTAATCTAATTACACATATCAGAGGAAGCTTGTTAAAATGCAAGAATGCAAATTTCTCCAACTGGGGTCATTATCTGTCACTCTGAAATACAGGATGTAGATCAAAGACGGCCAATCCAATTGCTCAACCATTCAGTGGATAGGCAATATAATTCTGGAGGTCAGTCTTATCACTGAGAATATTCTCTGAATATGAAGGCACAAGTCTAGGAAGAGATGGGACTCTGAATTCTATACTCTATTCGATTTGTATCGCCTGTAGACTTTGTTCTATATTGGAAGTCAAATAAAATGCACTCTGGAGAACTTGGGGTATTGCTGCGGGACATAACTTATAGTCCTCATACTAATACCTAAATATCAATTATCTAACCTGACTCCACTATATATGATATCACTACATTGGTGCCGTTCAAATGACCAGAAGAACATTTTCAGGACTTAGTAACAGAAGTCGTGATGACAACAATCCTGTGAGGTTTACAGTAGTCTGATGGAGACTCAAGAGCTGTGCTGTGACTCTCATGTCTGGTTGTGACATAAGAGAGTCTGATATACAAGACTAAACACGTTTGGAACCCCACAATTGTTCTCTGGAGACTGGAAACTGTACCAGAAGACCCGAACTGGCAAGCTGGAGCCGCAAATGCGGTGAGTAAATTTTTTTTTTCAATTATTAATAATATAGTCAAAATGCTTACTCAGTGTGAAGCTAGTGTCAGTTCTGATAAAGTTAATAGATGGGTATTAAAATGTATTAAGCGTCATGGCGGTCCTTATGAAATTCCAGAAAAATGTAAGCAGATGTAGACTATGATGAAGGAATTTTTAGAGAAAAGTGTTTTTGATGGCAAAATTTCAGAAAGTAAAATAAAAGGTTGTATTGTGCAGGGCTTGATATCTTGCTGTTTAACAATGGAAAGTTCTTTGAATGATAAGATTGAGGAAATTGCGCAGTTAGAGTGCAGTTGATAATAGCCATAAGGTTTGTCAGAGGTTACAAAACCCAGAAACTGAGACAGTAAATTTAAAATTGCATGCAGTTACCATAGGGGAGCTTTGCTTGAGATATCTAAATGTTGTGATTAATTATCAGAGGAAAATGAGAAATTAAAATGAAGAATTATGGAATTTGCAAAGAGATCTCAGGAATGCAGATATGCATCAAATCTTGGATTCAGCAATCTGCAGCAAAATACAAACACAAACTTTCTATCAAATGAAACAGAACCTCATATTAAATCTGATAATTCATTGCCAGCCGCACCCACTCTGACCACCACAGTTTACAACAATAATAATAATAATAATACAGGGGAAGTTCAGCTTTTAATGAAGCCTTTGAAAATAAATGAATTAGATGCAAATAGGAATGGTTCTCTGCCATGATTTTAACAGATTTTTTAAATGGTTTTGTGACTTGCAGAATGTCAGAGATATGTACAGTCTCAACCCATCTGACTTAGAAAGAGTTTTGCAATGTTCTATAGGAAATAGTATTTGGATGAGAATTAAACAGATCTGTATTCAGCCTCTGAGGACAAGGGACATATTACTGGAATTATTATGCGTTTTGTATGGAGTACGTTCTGATGTTACTATTCATGGGAAGATCCGACAAATGCAAAGTGAATCTCCCTATGAATTGTCACACAGGATAGCAACGATTATGGAATTATTGGTCTGTAATAATCTTGCATTTTAACGTGGAGGCTTGATACATATGAGTGTGTTTCTAGATGCTTTGCATGAAGATATCAAACAAAATATTTTATTAGTTACCCCGAATCCTCATGATTTAAAAGACATATTGTTGAGGGCAGATCATTTATGGAGAAAGTCAAATGAGCAAGCTGTCAAAATTGATGTAGCCACATTGTTTAGGACAAACACTGAACAGAAAAATCAGAAGATAATATCTAATCACAACAAAAGAGGAAACTCTGGGTCAACATAGGTGATATTAATATGAAAAACAGCTGACCAAAATCATAATAAGAAAAGGACCTGGATACTATTTTCTCAGTTAAAACAGAAATATGACCACCTGAAAATGGAGT
Organism: Rana temporaria; assembly: GCF_905171775.1. NCBI lineage: Eukaryota > Metazoa > Chordata > Amphibia > Anura > Ranidae > Rana > Rana temporaria. Next base: position 160,134,867 of record NC_053491.1, read on the forward strand.
ATGATAAGATGAAAATACAATATAACACATTATTAGAACAGTTGAAGGGTCCAGATTTGTTTTTGAATGAACATGACGCTTCTCTAGCAGTGGGGGTGAATTAGCTTCAAACTGTAAACATGCAAATAGTACTTTGTTTTAACTTCAAACAATGTTTAAGACCTTTGCTAATGAGTTTTTGCCTGAGAGTTTTTTGTCTTTCAGATATATTGCTGGAGATACTCGTTTGCATGTGAACAGCAGGAGAAATTGCTGGCTAGTGGGGGAGAAATGCTGAATGGACAATATCACTATACAAGAAATTATAAAGAATTCATGGACACTCTCTCAATATTCATCAAGCAATGGACTTTTTTTTTGAACATTCAAATTTCCTTTTTTTTTTTTTTTTTTTTTTTATGGACTTCCCCAACGCCCTATTTCTCCCTTTCCCTGATATGTTTTGCTTTTTTATTTTTATTATGTTTTATTTCTTGAACTTCATCTTAAAACCAGAGCGAAGCATTTAAACCTAAAATAATTTTATAACATCTGTACATATGACATAATGCATATTGATATCAATATATTTGACATCTGAGGTGATACTGCACAATGGCTTGGCATAACATAAATTATAGTAGGTTGGGTGGTTTTCATAAATTTATAAGAGGGTGAGTGAAATTCATCACTCTAGTCATGATTTGAAACATTGTTGAATCAGTTGTTTATAATAGGCTGAAGGCTATGACATATATGGATGAAAAAGACCTTTCTACCTTACATAAAAAATACTGGCAAGAATGTCCACTGCTGATTCGTCTGAATAGAATATCCATTGTGTGGGGGTATATATATGTTGGTATATTCTGGTGGAATTATGGACTGAATGACACAAGTAACGGCTCTATTAAAGGCAATGAGGGGAGGGCCTACAGCAAATTACAAAAGAAAATCGTTGCTGGCAATCGACAAATTCAGGTACTTGACAGGTACACAACAGGTCATCATTGCTCAAATAGGAAATGGAAAGAAGTAGATGGACTACAGCTTTATTATCAGAAAATATTGAGGGTTTGATGTTAAAAGAACTGAGTGTCCTGATTGGTGGATTAATGATTGAAGGTGAAGCTCATGAATGTCAAGTGCAAGGAAAACGTTAATTTTTACTGCCGTATCCAAACCTTTTTGACCTTGAAAGCGACTGCTGATATATTAATGGTTCTTCTTACTATAAAGATGAAAGTAGAATTTCAGGATTTGCTGGTGTGTAAAAGCATCTTTAAAAATGAAAACTTTGAGCCTGGAGATGAGAGAATCCTGGACTTATGTGGATTGGATCTCCCAAAACCTACCAAGCTTTACTTTCAGTGAGATGGTGAGAGATGTGATGAAGTCAGAATGGATGGCGACACCAGCTCGTTTTTGCACAATATTTAAGATCGTGATGTGATTTACTCAAAAAAAAAAAAAAAAAAAAAGAGCAAGCTTTGAAATTAGGTCTAACAGCTATACAGGCCATGGATGTTTACCGAACCCTTTTACAGTCATGGTCTAAAGTTATATTATCTAATAACTGGTTCATGGAGATATTTTAGAGGTTGGTGGAGAGAGATGTAACCAGTCTCAACTTCATATTTTATATGAGCCTTCGTAAAGCATCCAGTACCTCAAACCATAATGATGTTTGTTGCTTGATTTATGGATCAGTTCTAGTAGTTAGAACCAATCCAAGTGGGGGTATGTTGTAATATTAATATATATATATATATATATATATATATATACATATGTATTACATATATTGTGTTATATGTATGGCACGATATATATGTGTTACAGGCATTCAAGATTACACATCAAAGGGTGTTTGCTGACCAAAGGGGTTAGTGGCCAAACAAGATTTACTACACATATCAAAAGGACAGATAATGACTCTGATGTGCCCAGGCCACCTTTGTTGTCTGTAATCTAATTATGCAAATTAGGGCATTTCTCCGGCTGGGGTCATTATCTGTCACTCTGAAAGACAGGATGTAGATCAAAGATGGCCAATCAAATTTCTCAGCCATTCAGTGGATAGGCAATATAATTCTGGAGGTCAGTTTTGTCACTGAGAATATTCTCTGAATATGAAGGCACAGGTCTAGGAAGAGATGGGACTCTGAGTTATATACTCTGGGCTCATGGGAGACTCATGGGGGGGAAATCAGGAGGAGCAGCAGCATCCCTTGGTCTCTCCACAGCTGGCGGCCTGCCCTCCAACGCCAGGGCGATGTGGGTGAGGACCGCATTTGTGTCGGCCTGCAGCAGCCTGGACTGCCTCCCCTCCGCCTGGATGGCAGCTGTATTTTCCCTGACAGCCTCTGCCAGGGCGTGGACCTCATCCACAAGGCCTGCTGTGGTGGCCTGCAGATCCCCCAGGCAGGTGACCACAGCAGCAGAATTTGCGCCAACATCCTGGACAGCTTCCGTCATGGTGGCATAGGAGGCCATGCTGTCTGCCATGGCAACCTCACCCAGATGGCGGGTCTGGCGGGCCTGATCCCTCCTGAGGTGTTCCGGGAGGACATCAGACACCCCCTAGTCTTCCTGGACACCTTCCTGTGGCCAGAAGAGGCTTGGGGCCGTGGAGAAGGGGAGACCCTTGAGGGGGGAGCCCTGTTGGGGGAGGACCCGGAGGGGCTACCCCTGATGGAGGGCTGACTGGTCCCAGACAAAGGGGGAGACTCCTCTAAATAGAGGCAGACCTCGTTTCCACTGGTCACCTCCTCCTCAACCACCTCCTGAGGAGAGGTGTGGCCACTCCCCTCCACTGATGAGTCATGGCTTGCCAGGGGGTCTGACTCGGACTGATGTCCGGGGGATGGTGTTGAAGAGCCACCAGCATCAGATGGCCCAGCACCCTCCTGCACATCTGTGGATGACACAAAACATTCACATGTTGGAGGACCCACACACTTGTCACATGTTCCCTTCCACCCCACACATGCCACACACCAGATAGGAGATAAAACACACTTACCTGTCCTCAAGGCATCCTCAACGGAGTCAAAGCCCTCCACTCCCTCCACTTGATGCCTGTGGAGGCACTGGGCAACTACCTGCTCCTCAGGAGTGAGCGTCAAGGTAGTTGCTGGTCCCCCTCCAGTGCCCCTGGCATGAGCTCTCATCCTCGCCATCTTACCTTTGACCAGGCGACGCAGATCATTAATTTTTTTTGAATGTCATTGGTGGTCCTGACCTCGTAGCCCAACACATTCACATCAGCCGCAATCTGCGCCAGGATCTCCGTCCTCCTGGCCTTGGTGGTGTTGGCACTCTCTGCACCATGGAGGTAGATATCAAACTGGGACATGGCCCTGATTATTACCTCCTTCTCCTGTGGAGAATAGTTCAGCTTCCTCCTCTTAGCAGCTGGAGCAGACATGGCTCAAAAAAACCCAGCACCAAACCAACCAGCAAAAAGTACCTTGCTTCAGGGGGGGAAACAAGCGGATGTACTTTTGCACCCGACTGGCGCATGTCTGGGCATATTTATGCCCTGGGCGTATCTCAGTGATTACGCCGGGCCTAGTTCTGAGCATGCGCAGAGAGGCGCGGTACATAGTCAGCGTCACGGCGCATGCGCCGTTCGTTCGGCCCTTCATTTGCATGGTGTTACAGTTCATTTCAATGGAACACGCCCACTTCCTTCCTACTTTTAATTACGCCGGCTTACGCATAGGAATTTACGTTGCGCCGGCGCAACGTTGGACGGAAATACTCTGAGGATACGGTACTTGCCTCTGAGTTGAGCCGGCCTATATATGCGCCGATGTACGTGGATCTGGCCCTCTGTTCGATTTGTATCCTCTGTGGACTTTGGACTTTGTTCTGTATTGGAAGTCAAATAAAATGCACTCTCTGGAGAACCTGGGGTATTGCTGCGGGACATAACTTATAGTCGTCATACTAATACCTAAATATCAATTATCTAACCGGACTCCACTATATATGATATCACTACAAACATGAGTTCTGTTCTGATCAATTTTGTAGTGTTAAAAATTTACTATTTATTACAAAAATGTAAGCACGAGGATTTACGCTCATAATACATCTACAACTGCTAAAAGCGAACACCAGATATAATGTAATAAAAATCTGTTCGACACTTTCAAGGACTAATGTAGAATTATGTATGCACTTTTTGAAGTACTATGACATTTGTTGGAACAATGTAGATAAATAAGTGCTTTCTATAAAATACTGTAATTTAAAAAAATACTGACTAAATACTTTTCACATTAAAATAACTAATGTTTTGGTTATTTATATAAAACATAAATATATAATGGATTTTTTGAAACTCCTAGTTATGGAATGAATAGAAACCAATACTAAATTGATTAAACCGTGCTCTTTCCGTTTTAAAGGGCAAATGTGCAAAGTGATTTCAACTAAACACCAACATGATAATATGTGTGTAAAAAGTCCAAACACAAAATAATTTCATTAGTGCAAATAGTGAATGTTCAAACAATGTATCAGTGTCCTCAGACAATATATCAACGTCTTCAAATAGTGTACACAATCTTCAAATCCCTGCTGAACAGTAGGTACATTTGACTGAAATTTCTTTCACCACTATCACCTGTCACACATCCTACTCACCAGACTTCCATGACCCCCTATTACAGGTAGTCATAAAACGCATATCCAGCAGAAGTTGTACACAATCCCAATGATGATCCCAACGTTTAACCGACCTCCAGGACACTCACACCAAAAAGCAATCCAGATCGTTTGAGCACGTTCCCAGGAAAAAAACTATTTGAGGAGAGTTGTCCAATGGTTAATGGGAAAACTCACATGACCCTGAAAGACGTTGGTGTGCACCAACAAAACGGGTGGGGTGCTTGATTGTGATACATAATTTCCGCCTTTTTTTGAAGCGCAGCTGGAACGCACCACCGCGTCTCCATTCACATGGAATTTTAAGGTGCAAGAATTTGCTGTTTTACCTTGTTTTTATCTGTTTTTCTAATACAATCGTGACATACTTCACTATGGAAGCCCTTTCTTTTAGATTTTTCCCATTAACCATTAGACAACTCTCCTCAAATAATTTTTTGCCTGGGAACGTGCTCAAACTATCTGGATTCCTTTTTGGTGTGTGTCCTGGAGGGCGGTTAAATGTTGGGATTGTGTACAACTCCTGCTGGATATACCCTTATGCGTTGTATGACTACCTGTAATAGGGGGTCATGGAAGTCTGGTGAGTAGGTTGTGTGACAGGTGATGGTGGTGGAAGAATTTTCAGTCAAATATACCTACTGTTCAGCAGGGATTTGAAGATTGTGTACACTATTTGAAGACGTTGATACATTGACTGAGGACACTGATGCATTGTTTGAACATTCACTATTTGCACTATTGAACTTATTTTGTGTTTGGACTTTTTACACACATATTATATTATCATGTTGGTGTTTAGTTGAAATCACTTTGTACATTTGCACTTTAAAACGGAAAGAGCGTGGTTTAATCAATTTAGTATTAGTTTATATTAATAAATTTTTTTCTTATACAATGTGCTGCTCCTTATCAATACTCACCTGTTTAATTACTTTAAATACTCTAGTTGTTGTTAATCATTATCTCTCTACTTTGCGCTGGTTCTGGGTTTTTTAACCCCTCATTCACATCCTAGTTATGGAATAATGTGATAAATCTCTGTCCCAGTGTCACAGCTGGGAAGGGGGAGGGGGAAAGCATGAAGGAAGGAGGGAACACTTGGGATCAAGCATCGGAGGTAAGCGTCATTATGTGTATTTGTGATCTTGCAGTTGTATGTGTTTTGAAATAACATAAATACATTATGGAAGGGTGTGAAGTGGCTAATGATATGTTTCAAATGCATCAACAATATATGAGCTTTTCGTAAACCTTAGAGAACATGTGCCCACTTTGGTCATTTATAAATTGATCAGGAAACATTCATATGTTTATGGGGACTATGCATGACCCTAACCTGTGAACCCTGGCTTAGCCTACTTGGAGGAAAATTACTTGGTTGGTGACAGGTTTCCCCAAATAAATATTCTTTACCCCAAAACAACCAACGCCCATCTGATTTTACATGGCCAGACACAATCTAATGTCTGTAGGTAGGCACCTTTTTTAGCCTTCTATTTATTTTATTCATAACATATGCACCCCCACAAATAATATAAATCATTTAGCTTCCATATAAGAGTAAATTATCATAAAAATGTTCTATTTTTCTTGTATAAGTCGTTATAAATGTTTTTTTCTAAGCCTTGCTTCAATGCTTTGAATGGCCATTTCAAGCTTCTACTTGTGAAAGGTAATTTTAATCATATGTGCTGCAAAAAAGCCATGTGACAGTTACCCCTTACTTTCTTTTATATTGCATGTCATATTTGTGGGTAACTGAGGTGTGCTCTGTTAATAAAGATGTATTCTTGGAATCTGTACTATTATTAGCACGTTATTTTAATCACTATAGATCAGAAAATGAAAAAGGATGAAGTGTATGCAAAGCTTTGTGTGACTGACCTTGGAAAAAATTTAACATTTCTGACTGAAAAAGCTACTTCAATACAAAACCAGTGACATTTCTTTTGAAATATACTGCAAATGTAGGAAATCTATCTTTTGCCTATATTTATTCTTGGTTAAGATTATGATTCTTTAACGTTACAAGCCTGAGCAAAATTAAGCTGAACATATGATGTAAAATGCAAGAGCAGGGGTAACATTCAGTGAAAAGTGTATATTCAGAATTGAATAAAGATTTAAAGATATAAAAGCTGATGTATGCAAATCTCACCTTTCCCAGTAGAGTAAAATTGGCCAGGCCCCCACACCTATCGGGAGGGTCACTTGGAAGGGGCCTAGTATGGCCTTTCAGCTATGTTATTTTAATGGAAACACATTTTCCATGACTTCCAGTTAGGCCCCCAGATTGGCCTGACAGACTTGATTTCTCAACAGATACTCCTCCTTTAAATGACTTGCCTGTTAACCTTATTGAGCTGGAGTTTTGTGTTTAGACCTTTTTTCCCCAATATAGTACAGTTGTCAAGAATGCTTAACCACTTAAGACCCGGACCAAAATGCAGCTAAAGGACCTTGCCCCTTTTTGCGATTTGGCACTGCGTCGCTTTAACTGACGATTGCGCGGTCGTGCAACGTGGCTCCCACACAAAATTGCCGTCCTTTTTTTCCCACAAATAAAGCTTTCTTTTGGTGGTATTTGATCACCTCTGCAGTTTTTATTTTTTGAGCTATAAACAAAAATAGAGCGACAATTTTGAGAAAAATGCAATTTTTTTTAGTTTTTGCTATAATAAATATCCCCCAAAAATATATAAAAAAATATATTTTTTCCTCAGTTTAGGCCGATATGTATTCTTCTACATATTTTTGGTAAAAAAAATCGCAATAAGCGTTTATCGGTTGATTTGCGCAAAATTGATAGCATTTACAATATAGGGGATAGTTTTATTGCATTTTTATTATTACTTTTTTTTTACTACTTATGGCTGCGATCAGCGATTTTTTTTTGGTGACTGACATTATGGTGGACACTTCGGACAATTTGACACATTTTTGGGACCATTGTCATTTTCACAGCAAAAAATGCATTTAAAATGCACTGATTACTGTGGAAATGACAGTTGCAGTTTGGGAGTTAACCACAGGGGGCGCTGAAGGAGTTATATTTCACCTAGTGTGTGTTTACAACTGTAGGGGGGTGTGGTTGTAGGAGTGACGTCATCGATTGTGTCTCCCTATAAAAGGGATGACACGATCGATGCAGCCGCCACAGTGAAGAACGGGGAAGCCGTGTTTACACGCGGCTCTCCCCGTTCTTCAGCTCCGGGGACCGATCGCGGGACCCCAACGGCGATCGTGTCCGCGGGTCCCGCGGTCCCGGAGCTTCGGACCGGGTCGCAGGAGCGCGCCTGCGACCCACGACTGGGTACATGTACAGGATGTACCTGTACGTACATGTGCCCAGCCGTGCCATTCTGCTGACGTATATGTGCAGGAGGCGGTCCTTAAGTGGTTAAAATATTAATTACTTGTGGCTACTTGTTTAACAACCAGTTTGTTGAATGACCTGGTCGTTAAGTGAGGAGTACCTGTATTAGTTTGTACACCCCTGCTCTAGACACCTGCATGAGTGTATAAAAAGGCATTGTTATTAATGGTGTCCTACTACACGTAACCCTGTTTGTTTATTTGTTGAAGAGCTGATTCACCCAAAAATTGAACTCTGTCACTACAACATTTTTTTTGAAATACCACCTTGAAAAATGAATTACACCTGTCTAGCAAATGGTTAATTCTTTCTTTGCTTTTTTGCTGAGCTATGATAGCCAAAGATTGCTACCATCTGAATCCCTTTTGGGTATGCTAGTTGTCCACTCCCTTGCTGCAATGCTGTGAAAACACTACATCATTACTGTGGCCTGTAGTGACCCAACAGATTGGTATGTGTTTTTTTTTTTTTTTTTAAGTTCTTTGACAGGGTGACACTTTTTTCATACAGTTGTGGTGACAAAATTGCATTTGGGTAAAGGCTGTAGAGTTAAATAACCTATAACTTATTTAATCTCTCAGGGGGCTCTGCCTGTGAGATTCCTTTTGGGTTATTGATTTTATATTCTGGACATGCATCATGCAAAGATTGAGGCATGTAGGTTAATTGTACATACCTTAATGCCTATTTCTGACATTTAGTATGCAAAAATATTAATTGCATAGTTGAAGCTCTGATATTTGCCAATTCAGTCCTGACCTTTTTACTAGTTATTGAAGATTTGTGCTTTTTCCTGACCGTTGTAGAGGAGGAGTGGCTGAGTGCCAAATAAAAGCTAAAGGCTGCTACTTGTATATTGAGCTACCCAATTTCAGGGGCTCTGGAGACAAGAGACAAGAAGAATTTGCATATAAATTACTATAATTTGAACCTTGACCAGTGCACTTCAAATAGTAAATCTGTAAAAACCAGCATGACCGTGTTTCAGCAGGTACATTACCTCACCTGTTCATGCACTTGAGACTTCTGTGCCCCATGAAACCTTAAATATGGGGCACTTACAGTTTTGTAAATATCAGCTTTGCTGAAACTGTGAGATCATCCGTGACTCCACACCCCTAAGTGTTATGTCAAAGCTCAGACACACCTCAATATCCCTAAATGGCATGCAGATGCAAGCCCATAAATACCTCTGCATCTCTACCATGCAGGTGTGAGATGAGCTCAGAAATACTAAACACAAGTAAGGCGTAAGCTCGATATACAAGTATGGGTAAAAAAATAACCCAAAGTGAGGATTGAGCAGCTCGCTGACTTACCTGTTAGATGTGGTCTTTGCCAATTGGAGAGCTAAGCAAAAGAAAAAAGCAGCAGCTGTGTGTAACAGAGTGCAGAAGTTGGCAAAAATATGACAAAGCAGAGTAGTCAAATCAAATTTTAATGAAAACTTAATTAAAATGGTATGGAAAACATCTGCGTGGATATATCAATACCTTCCAAAAGAAATAGACAACGTAAAACACACACACATACAGTACAGTAATATTTAAAAACAATCTAGGTAGTGATCCAGTATTCAGGTTTTTTTTTAAGGGATCATCAGATGGTGTATATGACTCAGCCATTGTTTTGAGATACCAATTTCTAACTGATAACAAAAAAATTAAGATGACACAGTGTAGTTCAAATACAGTTGCTGAATGTTGTAGAATCCCAGTAAATTCAAAAAGGCAAGATGTATATGGGACAAATAGTCCCTACCGACAATAGTGATTAAATATGGCGGTACTGTAGGTAACCTCCAAAGAACTTGTATCAAGTGTAATCAATAGTCATTGAAAAATGTCATTCTAGATGTTATAATTAAAAGATAAGACTCCAATCTCATATGGCTTGCGACAGTATGCGCTGCTTGGACTGGTAAACATCTAGGTGTATATATGGTAGTAAAAGCTGGAAGTAGTGGCTGATAGAAATGGATAGCATGTAGATGGTTAGGCACAGTTCCAAACGTTATTCCTTTATCGTATAGTGAAAATATGATGGTTTCATGTACTGCAGCCTTCCTCACATGAATGTGAGATGTTTCCAGAAGTGCCAAAATAGTGTATCATGGATATGAAGGGAGTAAGACAGTAATACTACTTGGTCATGTAGCAAACATCACTATGATAGGCTAAATCACAGCTCTACCTTCTCCTAATGACACTGAGAGCCATCTTTAAGCAGTTAACTGTATGACGGGCAACTCCTGCATACCCAGTAGGAATCAATCAAATCCAGTACTGACTCCTAAGTGTGTCCCGTTTATCAAAGTCTTCTCACTTAGCGCTGATGACAGTAGAAGCCGGCCAACTATTGTAAACTGTCAGTGTGTGCACAGCAAAGTTGTATGGGAATATCCTGGTTACACTTCCTGGTGTGATGACGTCACTCTGTTGACGCTGTAGTTTTGTTTGCCAATTTGAGGACTGCCTCAGAACCGTAAGGCGGAAGCTCAAGTGTTCCTCCATCACTATGTAATGAAGTTGTTAGTGTAGAGAACTTTTTCATCCTTTACTATCATGCAGGTGTGAACTCATATTTCCATATTACTAAATGTAATGCAGCTGTGAGTTTGAATTTGTAGCAAAGCTGATATTTACTTTTTTTGCATGTACTGAAGCTAGTGACCTCTGCTATTGTTTGGTCATCGTCTGTGAATAAATTACACCAAGGTAGGTTTACTTGTTGAGAGGCCCCCTTTAAATTAAAGAGCTACCTTTCTATAAACCGTTTTAACTCGGGCTATAAACACAGTTGTCTTCCATCATCCTGAGTGTGTATAACCGTTTCACATAACAGAACACTGTTACTGTTGACATTGTAATCATTTAAACTAAACAAACAAATTCTAATTTGATCAGCTGATTCTATTCAGGGTATTCCGGTGGGCTCATAGGAGGAGTGGATTTCCTTATATGCAGATGATACATTACTATACATTGGTGATGAGAGGCACTCCCTTCAATCTGCATTGGGGCTCATCTTCTTCTTTGGTGCCTATTCTGGTATATGAATCAACTGAAACAATACATGCTTTTCTCCATTAACCCCAATGTTCAACTTCAGATGGCTCCTACACCTCTGAAACGGGTAACTACATTTTGGTACCTAGGTTTTAAGGTGCAAGCAGACTCTCACTCCTCTTCTGACTAAATGTATGCATACCCGTTCAATGTAGATGCAGCCTTTATTGCGTCCTCTGGAAAATGGTGCATCTCCCTATTTTTTTTTTCTTTAACCAATGCTGGTTTCTTTCCCATCCATATTTTTCTGTAAACTTTAGAGTACTGAGTAATTTCTTTATATGGAATGGCCGAACCCCCAGGCTAGCAAAACTATCGCCGCCTCTCGCATTGGGAGGGAGGCTTGGCTCTCCCCACCCTTTTACTTTATTACTGGGCAGTGGTTTGGTTTCGGTTTGGTGGTAGTTTTCCCAACCCAGGAATAATGCAGCGGTTAACTTAGTGATCCTGATGGGGTCATATGCTGAAGTTAGCAATTTGGCCTTTAGATCTAACCCAGCAGTCACCACCCCCATGAAAATTACTTTATTGATGTCGCAGCAGGCTACTGCTTGATATGGCTCTGCAGCAGCATACTCTCCCCATACCCCCTTGTGAGGTAACACCAACTTTACCCCATCTTAGTTTAATACACAATCCTGAACTATGGGCTAACCATGGAATTAAAACTGCAACATATTTTGCCACAGGGTTCCCTATTCACCTTTGACACACTCAGAATCTGTTTACCAACTTCTTTACCGCTTGCCGACCGCCGCACGATGATATACATTGACACAATTGCACGGGCAGGCAAATGGGCGTACCTGTAAGTCCCTTTAAATTTGCCGCCCAGTGGGCGCCCGTGCCCATCGCGTGCCTCATGAGTGCGCCCGCAGTTCCCGGGAACTTGATGTTCCCGGGTGGCCCGCGATTTTGGTCGGCAAAGGCAGAACAGGGGGATGCTTTTGTAAACAAGGCATTCCCCTATTCTGCCTAGTAGCCCCCCCCAACAATTAGAATCACTCCCTAGGACACACTTAACCTTTCAGCGCCCCCTAGTTGTTAACCCTTTCACTGCCAAGTGTCATTTTTACAGTAGTCTGAATTTTTATAGCACTGATCGCTGTAAAAATGACAATGGTCCCAAAAATGTGTCAAAAGTATCCGATGTGTCCACCATAAAGTCGCAGTCACGATAAAAATCGCAGATCGCCGCCATTATTAGTAAAAAAAAATACAATAATAAAAATGCCATAAAACTATCCCCAATTTTGTAGATGCTATAACTTTTGCGCAAACCAATTAATATAGACTTATAGCCTTTTTTTTATTACCAAAAATATGTAGAAGGATACATATTGGCCTAAACTGAGAAAAAAATATATATATATTTTTTTTAAATCTGGGATATTTATTATAGCAAAAAGTGCAAAATATTGCTTTTTCAAAATTGATGCTATATTTTTGTTCATAGCTCAAAAAAATAAAAATGCAGAGGTGATCAAATACCACCAAAAGAAAGCTATTTGTGGGGAAAAAAAGACATTTAGTTTGGGAGCCACATCGCACGACCGCGCAATTGTCAGTTAACACGACGCAGTGCTGAATTGCAAAATATGGCCTGGTCATTTGGCAGCCAAATAGTCCGGGGCTTAAGTGGTTAACTCTGTTTTTAGATGCTTGCAACCAAGACACGTAGTGGGAAAGCAGTTTCCATCCAGTATAACATTGTCCACTAACCTCCTTGAAGGTGTACTTATTGCTGAAACGATGGGTAAACCTCTCTTTACCCTTTACTCTGTAAATATCACTTCCACAGCTTGATTAAAGACACTGTATTACAAGTGGAAAGCCTTTATCCCATCTCTTTCAGAGGACAATTTGGGGTACAAAGCGTTTTACCCATAATTATCTCTGCCAGAGATAGATTTATTCAATGGAAACTTTTGCATATGGCTCATTACACCCTCATCAATTAACTACTATTTATCCTCAAGTACTGGACCTATGCCCCAGATCTTTTTTACAACACATTCTATGCCAAAAGGGAAATTTTACTTAGATGGAAGCTGCAGACTTCACCAACAATATATATATATATATATATATATATATATATATATATATATATATATATATATATATATATATATATAAACGTACTTACCTTAGTAGGAATTGCCTCAATAAGGTTTGACAAAATTTGGTCCTGTTGGATTGATGCACAAGGCCTAACTGTCTAAACTAGCCAGATTCTTTCTTTTTTGCCTGGTCCCTTTCTGTATGGTCTCCCTTGCTGTTCCATATTTCAGACATGACAAGATTGTGATTTAATATCTTCCCAATAAACTGTGTGTCACACAGTGCTACTCTATGACTGTATTATGATGCTAAGTTTTACATTTGCTTGGATTTTGTACTGCATGTGCTCCTGTTTGAAGACCTATGCATGCTACTGCAATGCACCTAGTGCATACCTATGCCAATCTATGTGCCATACCCTTTTAATACCTTTTCTACATTATTTTGTTTTATTGCACTATGTATGTCTTTTTTGTGTACATTTTAATGCAATGGAAATTTGTTTAAATGTTAAACCAAAAAAACGTGAACAAACTAATATGGTGGAAAATTTGCATTTGGCAAAATTATTTCTATAATGGCATACTGTACATTTTGAATAATTGTTAAGCAGCATGTTATGTTATAGAAAGATATAAAATGTCTCCATCTATTTCCCTTACAAACAAAAAATGAGTGTCCCCCCCACACCTGGTTCTCGACCTTACTCTGGGGAGAACAGTAGAATGAGGGATTTTCTACTATATTCAACAGTTTCTATCATGTCTTTTATCCGAAGGACCTATGTCACCATTATTTCCTACTTGGGGTGATTTTACCATTTCAAGACACCCTGCTCAATGTGAAGGGGTGCTTTCAATTCAAACCACTCTAACTGTCTTCGGATGATGTGTCCTTTCTATCCTTATGCATTCTCACATCTGTTATATTGTTGTGAATTTCTTCTTTGTCCCCTTCTGTTATATGGTCTTACTGTTGGGCTAGATGCGGTTCGTTGTATACTTTTTTGTGTAAACAAAGAATTTGAAAAAAAAAATCTCTATCTAAAGGACTGTTCCCTTTTTGTCACTGAGAAATAACTTGCTTTTCTTAAAGTCATTCTGTAGTACTTGTTAACTTTTATGTTAATTTACCTTTTTAGAATCTATAAATCAAGATGATCCTTCAAAAAAACTAAGGGATGTTATTCATCTTGCTGAGCTATGCATTGAGGTTCTGCAGCAAAACGAAGAACATCATTCGGAGGTAAAATTTTGTTGATCTTAAGTAAGCAACATTTCCAATAGTAAGCTTAATAGAATATCCGCTTTTTTTAAAGTGTAAACTGCCTGCTACTGGACAGGATAAATGTGTACTGTTTGGATCAAATGGAGTACTTTACAACATCTGGTTTAACTCACAATGTAAATTTATTTTTTACCTTGCATCTGTTATGTGTGAACAAGTTCTCGAATTTTATTTTATATTGCAGAAACATCTGTCTCTAAAATATAAAAAAAATAAACCCCAGGAGGAAATGCTCTCCTCCAAGAAAAGGCATCAATAATTATTTTTTTCTTTAGCAGAAATATATAATTAAAAGTTTTACATGACTTTTGTTTTTGTTTTTCATATAGATGCTTTGGTGGATAGCTAGGCAGAAATACTTAATTTATACAAATGCCCCTTTTAGCATTTAATATTGGCCTGACATATTTTTTTTTTTTTTTTTTTTTTACATTTTTACAGTGGCCTTTTTAGGCTAAAGTGCAGAATCTCATCCAATTGAGACTTATAATTTTTATTTTTCAATTGGTCGTTTATGGGCTTTTGCAGCTAGCACATTTCCATGTCTCTCTGCACACCTTTACTAAACATATAAATATGAATAGGGATAATTAAATATGCTATACATAGCAGAAAAACACATCCTAAAATGTTGTGGTGGTCACCAGAATAGGGATACAGTAGGTGCACGCGATATTGTGTCAATCTCGCTCCCTTTCTCGGCGAGATTGAGCACCTACGAGCCCCATCGCGGGAGCCAGCGCCGAGCTGGCTTGCCGCGATGGAGACAGAGCCGTCATAGAAGAAACGGGAGATCCGACTTGGATTCCCGCCAATTCTACACGTGTGCGGCGTTTGTTATGAATCCTGAGGGGGAAGTCCCCGACGGATTTTAAATAAAAATTCGGCATGGGTTCCCCCCTCAGGAGCGTACCAGGCCCTTAGGTCTGTTATGGGTTGTAAGGAGAGCCCCCCTACGCCGAAAAAACGGCATAGGGGGACCCCCTACAATCCATACCAGACCCGTATCCAAAGCACGCTACCCGGCCGGCCAGGAAAGGAGTGGGGACGAGCGAGCGCCCCCCCCCCCTCCTGAGCCGTACCAGGCTGCATGCCCTCAACATGGGGGGGGGTTGGGTGCTCTGGGGCAGGGGGGCGCACTGCGGGGCCCCCCCACCCCAGAGCACCCTGTCCCCATGTTGATGAGGACAGGGCCCCTTCCCGACAACCCTGGCCGTTGGTTGTCGGGGTATGCGGGCGGGAGGCTTATCGGAATCTGGGAGCCCCCTTTAATAAGGGGGCCCCCAGATACCGGCCCCCCACCCTAAGTGAATGGATATGGGGTACATCGTACCCCTACCCATTCACCTGGAGGAAAAATGTTAAAGTCAATAAACACAACACAAGAGTTTTTAAAATAATTTATTAGTCTTCTCCGGAGGCCGCCCCCTGTCTTCTTTAGCTCTGTTTACCAGGGGGGCTTCTTCTTTGACGTCTTCGGGTGGGGGCCGCTCTTCGCTGCTGTCCGGTTCTCTTCCACCGCCGGGGGGGTCGCTTTTATAAAAGCGCCCACTCCTCGGCAGGTTTCCTCCGACGTCTTCGGCGGGGGGTGGTGTGCTTCTTCCGCTATCCGGGGGGGTCTTCTTCGGCTATCCGGGGGGTCTTCTTCACTCTCCGGGGGTCTTCTGCTATGTTCGCCGCTCTCCGCTGTTGACTCGGCGCACCCCGGTTCTTCCTCCAGCTGTCCGGTGCCTTCTCCTTCAGCACTGAACGTCTATCTTCTTCTTCCGTGCTGTGACGTATTCTTCTTCTTCTTCAGACCTATATAGGCCTCACAGTCCCATCATGCTCCGGTACCTACCCACGTGGGTAGGTATCGCATGGGTAGGTACAGAGCATGATGGGACTGTGAGGCCTATATAGGTCCGATGCAAGCCGCGCACCGGTCATTTCAGCGAGAAGAGGCGACGTGTCAACATCGGGAGAAGAGAAGAAGATGACATCACAGCCCAGAAGAAGAAGAATACGTCACAGCACGGAAGAAGAAGATAGACGTTCAGCGCTGAAGGAGAAGGCACCGGACAGCTGGAGGAAGAACCGGGGTGCGCCGAGTCAACAGCGGAGAGCGGCGAACATAGCAGAAGACCTCCGGAGAGTGAAGAAGACCCCCCGGATAGCGGAAGAAGAAGCACACCACCCCCCGCCGAAGACGTCGGAGGAAACCCGCCGAGGAGTGGGCGCTTTTATAAAAGCGACCCCCCCGGCGGTGGAAGAGAACCGGACGGCGGCGAAGAGCGGCCCCCACCCGAAGACGTCAAAGAAGAAGCCCCCCCTGGTAAACAGAGCTAAAGAAGACAGGGGGTGGCCTCCAGAGCAGACTAATAAATTATTTTAAAAACTCTTGTGTTGTGTTTATTGACTTTAACATTTTTCCTCCAGGTGAATGGGTAGGGGTACGATGTACCCCATATCCATTCACTTAGGGTGGGGGGCCGGTATCTGGGGGCCCCCTTATTAAAGGGGGCTCCCAGATTCCGATAAGCCTCCCGCCCGCATACCCCGACAACCAACGGCCAGGGTTGTCGGGAAGGGGCCCTGTCCTCATCAACATGGGGACAGGGTGCTCTGGGGTGGGGGGGCCCCGCAGTGCGCCCCCCTGCCCCAGAGCACCCAACCCCCCCCATGTTGAGGGCATGCAGCCTGGTACGGCTCAGGAGGGGGGGGGGGGCGCTCGCTCGTCCCCACTCCTTTCCTGGCCGGCCGGGTAGCGTGCTTTGGATACGGGTCTGGTATGGATTGTAGGGGGACCCCCTACGCCGTTTTTTTGGCGTAGGGGGGCTCTCCTTACAACCCATAACAGACCTAAGGGCCCGGTATGCTCCTGAGGGGGGAACCCATGCTGAATTTTTATTTAAAATCCGGCGGGGACTTCCCCCTCAGGATTCATAACAAACGCTGCACACGTGTAGAATTGGCGGGAATCCAAGTCAGATCTCCCGTCGCTTCTATGACGCGCACGTTGGAATGTGCTGTCACTATTCCAGTGAGTGCGAGATGTCGGCGAGATCTCGGCACCATGTCGCCGAGAATCAGCGCGATGCTGTCGTGCTAAAAACACAATATCACAAACACCTACTGTAGATGCAAAATCTTCCAATGAGGACATCAGTTCTACCAACCACCAGAGATTTACCTTACTTTGATGGAATTTCATGCTGTGGCTATGGGACAGGAATTTAAAGGCAATCTCCCTAATGGGACACAGTTAAAACAAAAAACCTGCTGGCGACAGGTCATCCAAAATAAAAATGTTTATTGCATCTGCAGCTGCTTGAGTTGCCACCTGGGCTTCTTCCAGCAACGCCAGCTCCATGTGATGTATCTCCCACTACACACACAATGTCCCTGCATAAGGGGTGAGGAGAAACACTGCCATACCAGGAAGAGGATGCCGATTGTTCTTATCTACTCTGTAGCTGCTGGGAATTGTAGTCTGACAACCTGACAAAAAACAGAGACCAGCCCTGCACTACTGATCCCAGAATTCCCTGTGCCAGGCTGGATCAGTCCTGCGATTTGAAATCAGCGAGATATGGTTAGGTCAGTGATGTGGAAGATGGAAGGAAGGTTGGCATGGCTGCATGGAGACTCCTATGTAACAATGAAGGGTTGTCTTCCATAAGGCCCTGTTGCTGTGGAGGCTGGAGACCCGCTGGTCCAGAGAACCAAAATATGCCTGCTCCTACACCAGGAAAACATCTGTGTGTGCTTAGTGGAAATCCTGAAAGCAGGTAACAGTTCCCAGCATACCACCATCCAATACAGATGCATTTTAGCTAGCTAGTAAGGTCCTGGCCATGCTGTAGCATGCTTAGGAGATCGCTTTAATCTATGTGAATGTGCTGCACAGTGCCATTGGGAAAGCCATCCGTGTGAAGCCAGTTTAGAGCCAAGATCAAAAACACAACTTCAAACTAGCAAAGAGGAAATTTCAAGAGTAATGTTGGAAAGTACTATAGACAGAAAGATAGAATTGGTGCGGAAAGGGCTGGGGTAGTGTCTCAGTCCCAATTTAGTATGCACAACACAGAGAAAAATATTTTGGCCACAGGACTTTTAAAGAGTCACATAGAAAATAATTGGTGTGTGGGACCTAGAGGGCACCATATAAATACCACCATCGATCTGAAGCAACTGTGCAACTGGTCTCAATGTGTTTGGTGAGAAGAATCTCGCTTCCTCAGGAGAGGCACAGGAAAGTATAATTAATGCCAAATACTGCCCAGTTCACACCCGATTGGTGGTCAAGCTGCAAAATGAAGAGTAGACTCCAATTTAACAGTACATATGGTAAGATACAGAATATTTCTGCAGAGCTCACCAAGAGGATCGGTACCCCCCCCCCCCCGGGAGCTGTGAAGGGGCGGGGGGGATGGTAAAAACTTGATATATTCACGGGGGGGGTACCGGACCTCTTGGTGCATTCTGCGTAAATATTCTGTATGTTACCATATGTACTGGTACATTGGAGTCTACTCTTCATTTTGCAGCTTGACCACCAATCGAGTGTGAACTGGCCAGTATTTGGCATTAAAGGGTCACTAAAGGAATTTTTTTTTTTTGCTAAATAGCTTCCTTTACCTTACTGCAGTCCTGGTTTCATGTCCTCATTGTTCGTTTTTGCTTTCATGTTGCTGTAAATCTCTCTTTGTTCTGGACACTTCCTGGTTGCCTGTTTCCTGATAACCACAGTACTGGGAGATTTCTCACGGTGGTCACTAATCAAGGAGCTGTGTGTAAAACGAAACTGGATTGGTGCTGAGGAGTTTTAGACAAAGTATCACTGCTCTCTATTGGCTGACTGCCCTCTAGTGGCTCTCTGTACATCAGAGAACCAGCAAACAACAGCAAAAACGAAACTACACTGCAGGCACATTATATGATTGTTTTTTTTATCTATTTTTAATCATTTTTAAAAGGAATCAGTTAACTATTATGTCTCTATGTCCTGTAAACAGTCATTTCAGCTAAAAAAAATGTTTTCCTTTAGTGACCCTTTAATTATACTTTCATATACCTCTCCTAAGGAAGCGAGATTCCTCTCGTAAAAACGCGTCAAGACCAGTCACACAGTTGCTTCCGATCATTGGTGGTATCTATAGGGTGCCTCTAGGTCCTACACAATAATTATTTTCTATGTGATTTCGATGTAGTACTAGTTATGTTTATTAATACAGATACTGGACAATGTTTGTTTTTAAATGTATGTTAATTTTATTTTTATAGATATTGTTTGAGGTGTGACTCTTTAAAAGTCCTGTGGGCAAAATATTTGTCTTTGTTGTGCATAATCGTGCAAAGCAGTTTACCTGAAGAGTAGTTGATGCTTAGTATAGACTTCCAGCAGAGTCAATAGTAAGTGGATTCAAACACGCTTGGGACAAGCATAAATCTAGACAAAAAAGAAAAGAAAAAAAAATGCCAAAAATTATGAATAAAAGGAATTGGAGCAGACTCGATGGACCAATTGGTCTTTTTTCTGCCATCACTCTTCTATGTTTCTATGATTTTGTACCACTCAAAGTGGTTACTAATTATATAATTACCATGCTTAACCAATCATGCTGATCACAGACAAAACAGTTCACAGAGGGTTTGAAAAGTGTAAATACATTTTATGTGTTGCCTTTCACATTGATCACCTCTGACTTACAGCAGCTACAGCCGTAAGGAGAGGAGCTTGTGCCATAGGCAGTTACAATGTAAAAAAATGGTAAATACCTGTATATTAGGTTATTTATTAATTAGATTAGTGTTCTAACTGAGGCACATAAATTAGTTGGGTAGAGTTGGGTCAGTTAAATCATTTGTATTACTTTTTTACTTTGTTTAGTCATTGAACTGATACACAGTACAGGGAAATGTTTTTTTTATCTAGAAATCTAATATATAAGAACTTGCTTATCGACCATACAGCAATTATATATGTATCGAGACCTATGCATATTCTATTTATTTTATTTATCAGGGTAATTGGATTTCGGGGAACTGGAGAAAGTGCAGAAAAGTGCAATCAAACTGATAAGAGGCATGGAGGAGCTCAGCTTTGAGGAAAGATTAGAGGAACAGAATTTATTCATTCTTGAGAAGAGGATATTAAGGGGGGATATGATCAACATGTAAAAATACATAAGGGGTGCCTATAGTGAACTTGGTGTTGAGTTATTCACTTTAAGGTCATCACAGAGGACAAGGGGGCACTTTTTTTTACGTCTAGAGGAAAAAAGATTATCTCCAAATACGGAAAGGTTTCTTCACAGTAAGAACTGTGAAAATGTGGAATAGACTCACTCCAGAGGTGGTTCTGGTCAGCTCAGTAGATTGCTTTAAAAATGGCCTGGATTCTTTCATAAATGTACCGTATTTATTGGCGTATATCGTGCACTTTTTTGCCCTGAAAAACAGGGCAAAATCGTGGGTGCGCAATATACGCCAATACCCGCTTCCCATGCTTTGTTCGAACCACTGCGCCAACATATACCGAGCGCAGTACACTTGGGTGTAGTCGGGCAGGCTCGGCTCCTCTCGTGGTCACGTTGTGTGCGTCCTGTACGTCGTTTACGCGAGAGGAGCCTAGCCCGCCCGACTATACACGAGTGTACTCCGCAGAAGGACGCCGGACCGGACGAGGCCGCCGATGGACGCGCTGGACGACGGGCAGGACGCGATGGACGACGGGCAAGACACCGACGAGGGGCATCCAAACTGTAAGGTATTTTTTTTTTTTTTGCAGGAATCTTCCTTCAAATTCGGGGGTGCGCGCTATACGCCGGGGCGCGTTATAGCCCGATAAATAAGGTACATAATATAACTGGGTGCTAACATTTATAGGTAAAGTTGATCCAGGGAAAATCTGCCTCTCGGGGGATCAGGAAGGAATTTTTTCCCTTGCTATAGCAAATTGGATCATGCTTTGCTGGAGTTTGTTGCCTTCCTCTGAATCAACTGTGTGTATAGAATTGTATATATGGGATTGTATTTATTTTTTTGGTTGAACCAGATGGGCTTTTGTCTTTTTTCAATTTAACTATGTAATTGGAATTTTTTATTTTTTTTATATTTGGAATAGAATTGTACAAAATACATTATGCATTAAACAAAATAGAATTGTTCTTCTACAATTTTGTGTCTAATTATCTGCTTGTTAAAAAAAAACCTCCAGCAAGGAAATTGGGTGGAAGATAAAGGCTTACCGCTTTACATAAAATACTGGGTACACAGGGGCAGCAGAATGGTAAGGACAGATGACATGACCACAGACAATCTGTGTAAGATGATTGGGAGCTGGTGCTTAAGCCCACTAGTGATACATATTCAGCCGCACAGTGTGAATCCACTACCGGCTGCTACAAAGAGGAAATTATGGTAATCCGAAGAAGGCAACAAAAGTAGGAGAGAGGAAGGGAAAAGATTAACAGCGTTGGTATATCAGAACTGGCATGTATGGACAAGTAATCCACAAACAACCGGCAGCAGCAGTGGCATACCTATATCTTTCGTCCAAATGTATTTGCCCCAGTGAGAGTCCTGCGCGGCTCATACTGAACGGTCCTGATGTGGGACATTAAATGAGCTCTCCGACAAGGTCGCCATGTCACACCGCTCAAAATCGGCGTCTGACGTCACGGATTATTATGTGTCATTTTGTTGTATTTGCTACACAGAGTTCCTCCTGAAGAAGCGGTCAACCCGCGAAACCGGGAATCTCTTGGGGTCACCGGTAATTTGTTGTATCTGGGTGGGGTCTGGTTTGTTATTTTTAATGTTGTTCAGTTTTATGTAAGAAATAATTTTATGATACTACTATGTGTCAATACCTATATTTTAAGGACCAAGATAGTCCAACCAATTTCCCTCCCAGGTGACCACATATGGGTTTAGGCAGCATCAGCACCTGCCACCAGGGGTCTACTTGGTTTAATCATTTACTATACAAATGTGATTATGCAGGTTTTGATGACCCCTTGATATGAAAGGGTTTACAATGATTAAAGCTGAGATGTTTATATTGAGCTGCTTGTTATGTTTATACTTTCTTTATAAGGCATTTTACTGCTTTAATTTTTAAACATTTCTTTTTTGTTTTGCAACACTTGGGAATTTCCATAGGGTAAAGAGGTATGTGATTTAAGGTTCTCTTTTAATTAAAGCTCAACTCCAGGAAGACTAGTTAATTCTAATTTAAAGTGTTACTAAACTCACAACAGTGTGTATATGCAGTAAAGCATGCTTGTCATACTGTGGAACCTACGGGGTTAATCCTCCACATTGTGTAAAAAAGGTTGTTTAATCCTGACTTCTCTGATCCTCCCCTTCTTTTACTGTCCTCAATCCATCTGCTAATAGATCTGAGCCATAGAAGGCACTCTGCACATGCTCAGTTTGGTCTGGATTGCTAGGGAGTTAGTTTTTTTGGGAGGGTGCATGTGATCAGCACAGGACCAATCAGTAATGTCCAGAAAGAGGGTCAGGGGTCATGCCTCACAGGACAGTCAGAGGAGAATGAAAACTCCTACAAGCTTTAGTCTGTGCTCTGTCGTTGTTTACTGATACAAGTCACAAGGCTGCTATATACTGCTAATGAGAAAAGGTATTTAGCAGTTTAAATTTTACTAAATTGCATTTCCATATTCTGTGCACGATTAGATTTAGTCAGTGCAGGCTCCTGGGTTTAGTAACACTTTAGGATACATATATATGAACTGTTTTACGTATCAAATGATTTCCTATTCCTCCCCAGCTTGTCCTTAATTTACATAGCTGTTCCAGTCTATATAGCCAAGTTGTCTAAATCACTTTTTAGTTTATTTAAAGAGGAACTGCAGTCTGCTCCTATAATTTGTAATAAAAACATCTTTGCCATTCTGAAGCTTCCCTCCAACCACTTTGCATATTATTTTATATATACTGTGATTCTGTACTTGCCAAATATGCTGCATAAATCTCCCTCCACTAAATCGGTCTGCAACCATTTTAACTGTGGGCAGCTGAAGATGCTGCCTGTTCACTTCCTGGATTTATACAAACACACAGAAGCACACCTTCAGCTTTGCAGCCCTCATTGGCCCTCTTATGACTCATCCCCCTTCCCTTCCTGGCAACCTCTCATAAGAGTGAGAGAGCTGTGCATGATGTCATATGCCTAGACTTTTTACCAGACAAGAAAGAGGAAGTGGGCTGTATAAGGTATTTTACTGGCAGAAAAAAATATATTCTAAAGTTAAAACAACAAGGGCAGAAGATTTGATCGCTGGAAAGTTGAAAAAATTACTGAAGGTCCGCTTTAACTAATTGCCGACCAGCTGCTGTCATAATATGACGGCAGGTTTGCGCCCCTGCTCAAATTGTCGTAGCTATATGGCGGACACTTTAACGCCGCGTGAAGTAGGAGCTGATGCACATGCCCGGCGGTGGCGATGTCCGCCAGGCACCCGCAATCGCTCCTGTGATAGACGGCATGGAGATCTGTCAATGTAAACAGATCTCTGTTCTGTCAGGAGAGGGGAGACAGGTCTGTTTCTACTGATTAGGAACAGTGATTGGTCTCCTCCGGTCAGTCCCATTCCCCCACAGTTAGAAACACTCCCTAGGACATGCATTTAACCCCTTGATCACCCACTAGTGTTAACCCTTTTCCTGCCAATGACATTTATACAGTAATCAATGGCTATTTTTAGCTCTGATCGCTGTATAGATATCATTGGTCCCAAAAAAGTGCCAAAAGTGTCTGATCAGTCTGCCACAATGTCGCAGTCCCCCCAAAAAAATTGCAGATTGCCGCCATTACTAGTAAAAAATACATTTTAAAAAAAAGGCCATAAATGTATCCCCTATTTTGTAGACACTATAACTTTTGTAGAAGAATACATATCTGCTTAAACTGATGAGGAAATATATTTTTTGGGGATATTATAGCAGAAAGTAAAAAATATTGTGTTTTTTTTTTCAAAATGGTCTCTTTTTTTGTTTATAGCTCAAAAAATAAAAACCACAGAGGTGATCAAAGACCACAAAAAAAGGGCATAGATTTTGTTTGGATACAGCAAGTAATTGTCAGTTAAAGCGGTACAGTGCCGTATCGCAAAAGTTGGCTTGGTCAGGAAGTAGGTAAATCCTTCCAGGGCTGAAGTGGTTAATAACCCACACCCATAATGCTAAGTGGTCATTGAAGGAACATCGGTTCACCACATTGATGAGGTCAACACTCCGCTCATCCATTTGCATTCTTGATTTAAAGCACTGTGCCATACAGTAGAGCAAGGGTAGGCAACCTCCGGCACTAGTGGTGCAAGCGGCACGCAAAGCCTCTTTCTGGAATTACCGTTAAGCTTCTGGAAACTTTGTTGGGGAAAAAAATATATATATATATTTATGTGTATGTGTCACTACTTCCAACCTCTACATCACCTACTCCCAACCTCTGAACTCTGCGTCCCTTACACCTGACCCCTGAACGTTGCGTAACTTACTACTGAACCCCAGCACTCAGTGTCCCTTTAAGCCACAGCCAGAATTCAGCACAGTAAAAATCACACCCAATTTTGCTGCACAGGCCTGATCTTGCACACAGGATCACTGCTTTCAGAAAATTCCCCTGACCTGAGCTCATCATTGCGTATTCATTCCAGATACTTGTAAGTGACATCACATACAAGCATGTGGGCTGGATGTAAAAGGTGGATCAGCGGAGATGAGTGTGCCAGAACAGGTAGATGTCTCTCAACTCTGCTTCCTTACACCACTCTGCATATTACGCATATCATAGATGAGAAGAGGGTACAGCAGTGAAGCAGATGAGTAGGAGGGTACAGCGGTAGGGCAGATGAGCAGGGGGAGTTTAGCGGTGAGACAGAAGAGCATGCGGGTATGAAGGTAGGGCAGATGTGTGGGGGTACAGTAGTGGAAGAGATGAGAAGGGGGTTCAGCGGTGGGACAGAAGAGCAAGGGGGGTTACAGTGGTAGGACAGAGGAGCAGGGGGGTTTAGTGATGGGCCAGATGAGAAGGGGGTTACACTGGTGGGGCAGAAGAGCAGGGGGATACAGTGGCAGGGCAGAGGAGAAAGGAGGTACATTGGTGGGACAGATGAGCAGGGGGTTACAGTGATGGGGCAGAAGAGCACTCTCACTCTCAATCGCGAAAAGGATTTTTTTATAATGTAAATGCTGTAAACTTCAGTAATAGTGACTAACATCCTGAATTCTCATGCTTTAGATCAGCCCCAATGTCTGCACCTTCATGCCTCAGATCACTGTACCTCCTCGCTCATCTGTCTCCTTACTGTACTACCCTGCACATCTGCCCCACCTTTGTACCCCCTGCTCATCTGTCCCACCACTGTAACTCCCTGCTCATCTGCCCCAAAAATGTACCCTCTTTCTCATCTGCCCCACCACTCCCTGCACATCTGCTCCAATGCTGTACCCCTATGCTCTTCTGTCTCACTGCTGAAACCACCTTCTCACCAATGTAACTCTCCCTGCTCATCTGTCCCACTATTGCACCTCCCTTTCACATCTGCCCCAACACTGAACCCCCTCTGCTTATCTTTTCCACCACTGTAACCCCCTGCTCATCTTGCCCTATCACTGTACTGCACTCTTCTGTATCACCGCTGAACCCCCTTCTCATCTCTCCCACCATTGTACCTCCTGCACTTCTGCCCAACTACTGTACCCCCTTGAACATCTTCCACACTGCTGTCCCCCCGCTCTTCTGTCCCACCACTGTAACCCCCTTTCTCATCTGCCCCACCACTTTACAACCTGCACATCTGTCTCACCTCTGTACCCCCCTACTCTTCTGCTCTACCTCCTTTTTTTTTTCCTGCTTTTTTTTTCTCAAAATGTGCAGTCTGTCTTTTATTTGCTGCGCAAAAAATAAAAACCCTAGTGGTGATCGAATACCACCAAAGAAAGCTCTGTGGGGAAGAAATTATGAACATTTTGTTTGGGTACAGTGTAGCATGACCGCGCAATTGTCATTCAAAATGTGACAGCAATGAAAGCTGAAAATTGGACTAAGCAGGAAGGGGGTGCAAGTGCCCTGTATTGAAGTGGTTAAGTGATTAAAATATGTGCTATATGTTATTATTTTTTAAAGGTGACCCTATCCTTTAAAGCTTGCAGAAAGCATTACAAATGCTTAGCAACAGATTACTGAAAGCTTCATAAAAGCTTAGCTGTACACATTGCCCATATGCAAGCTGAAAGCCGTGTGAGCAATGCATAAACGCTCCATAGAGTGAGACTGGATATCTTCATAGAGATCTGAAGCTTTTTGAAACTTGTGTATGCTTCAGACAGACTGTCCGTATCTCCGCTTTTGACCATTTGCCTATAGCTTGCCTACCCTAAGTGCCCCCTCTATACAAGAGATTGGGAGAGGGAACTGAGCCATTACATTTTGGAGGAAGACTGAGACAAAGCTTTCCCCTTGACATTTAAAACTTGCATAGCTAATTAAATGCAAGAGAGGAGATTCAAATTTCTTTCATGCTGGTACTGAAGTCCGGCCTCCCTGGATAAAATCATTCCATCAATTCCTGACCAGTGCTGGAGATGTGGAGAATCCGGTGGCACCCGATTACATATTTGGTGGGTGTGCTCTCACATTCAGATTTTTTGGCAAAGTATATTAAAACTATTATCACTTGATTACAGAGAGAACCTGGCCAGTGACCCCTAATGTTGATAATACCTGGGTCAGTGACAAACAATAAAAAAAAGTATTCTCAGATTCCTCTTATGTGTAGGGCGTACCTTAATTCCCATGTAATTTAAATAAACGATGGTTCCTACCATTAGGGAATGGTTTGAGGAATGAAACCATATCATGAGGATGGAGGAGTTAACCGCCAATCTTCGTGAATAGTACCTGAAGATGCTGGCCTTATGGTACCCTTGGATTTTTTTTTTTTTTTAAATCTGCCAAACTTTAACCATTCTTCTGACCATTGCATTAATTGGTGGCCTAATGCTGTATGAAACTGTTTCCCATTAGGATGCAATCTCCCTTTTTCTTCCTCCTCTACTCTTCCTACACTCCTCTGTTCTATCTCTTTTCGCTTTAGATTCTTTGGTTTTATCTTCCTGAACCCCAGAGTCATTGGGATATCATGCCATAAGCCAACATGGCACAGTTTTGGTAGTTGTCTGAGCTTATTACCTTGCAACAGCCTGATAATGTCCTCTAATGTATTTTCTGAATGTTTTGCATTCTCACTATACATGACCACAAGTTGATTTGTTAAACTGTGGTGGTCTACCTTTCCTTATTCGTTTCTGCTCATTTGTGTTGGTCTAGCTGTATTGCTCTGCTGTAAAACAAAATAAAGTTTATTCTTAAGAAAAAAAAGTAATGGACCCTGCAGCACAGGTTTCCCCCCAAGACCATAATACAATACAATATGGTTAAAAAAAACTTCAGCCTTTTCAACCACTTTAATAGGAGCTGTGGCTGGAAAATCTCAAGCCAGCAGGTAAAACAATCCAACAAGCCGACTGCAATATAAACCTTCTGTAGGCTAAGCATATTGGCATAATTCTAATAAGAACTGTAGTATAGGTTATCTTTTGTAACAAAGTCTGTACACAAAGTATTTCTTTTTGGAGTTGTAGTGTAATGAAAACTAAGGTGAATAATTAAAGGTGATGCTCAATTGTTTTTACATATAGAGTAATATGTGTCCAATAAGCTTTAATATAATCAGCCTGGCATAACATAACCATATACCTGCCATTAGGTCAAAAATCAAGTTCTATTTGTAACATGTGTTGCTTGTTCTTGTATATAGGCCTTTTCCTGGTGGCCAGATCTGATAGCGGAGCATGCCGAGATATTTTGGTCGCTGTTTTCTGTTGATATGAACTCTGCAATAGAAGCACAACCTCCAGATTCCTGGCAGAGCTTTCCACTTTTCCAAATGCTAAATAACTTCCTCAGGACTGACCGTAAGTATTTATTTTTGTTAAGTGTAGAATCATTCACAAAGCAGTGGGTTTTACCCACTCTTATCCTATAAAGTTATGCGTGTAATACAGTGATTTGATAAAGCACCCACTGATATCTTGTAACCGCCTGGGGATTTATGGCCATTGGAGTCTACAACACAATCCACTATGGAGCCCCACTTTAACTACAAAATACATAATGAAATGTATTTTAAAAAAAAGCCAACAAGCTATATGAGACCCCTTTTAACAAGGGTAAAAACAGGACCTTTATCTACAGTTCAGTGAAGATTCAACCTTTCAGTATGTTTTTAAAATTGGTTTAAGTAAACTGACTGTTTAAAATTGAGAATCTTTTTTTTTGTCATAAAGGGTGTCGATTTTGATGGGTTTACTTGTATTACTAATGAAATTATGTATTTATGGTAGGCAGTTGAAGTTCTAATAAACAGAACTAGATTAGCTTCCCTTTACATGATCATTTCATCATCCTCTAAAAACTCTCTTTAACCTGGCAGTCCCAGCTCCAGATATGAAATCCCTCAAATTTCTTTAAATTTCAAAATTTTGTATGGAATTTGCAAGCTCGGTAATTGCCTTTCGGAGACAAGGAGAACAAACGCATGGCATCCGTGGACATTCAAGATGCCTACTTGAGTGTTCTTATTTACCCATCTCATCAGCTATTTCTATACTTTGCCGTGGCAGATGACTACTTTGAGTTTGTCTCAATGCCTTTCAGTCTATCCTCTGCTCCCAGGTTGTTTACAAATGCACCCATGCCTGCTCTTGTTGGAACACAGGCTATCCGAGGATTCATCTCCCTTGCAACTAATGTCCAATAGACAATTCAGCTGCTTTAGGGCTTTGTGATGAACTTCAATGCTCTCCAGAATTCCAAAGTGCACCTAGAATACTTACAGTAGGTCTGATTCTGTATGCATCCCAGGCAAAGGTCTTTCTTCAACAAAATAAAATTATTTCTCTAATAGCTCATTCTTGATAAATAAGATCCAAAAGGAATCCTATAATGAGCTCACTATGAGCATTCTCGGGTTAATGATTACCTCATTTTGAGCAGGCTCTTTCCCTGGGCTGGCCCACCATGCTCCTGTTCATGCGAACAAGAACTTCCTTGTCCTGCTAGATAATAAGTCTAGCTCTAACAGTGGAAAAAAAATACAGAATACTTTATTAATCCCTAAGAGAAATTGGGAAAATCTTTCGTTTTTTGCAATTAGAAGGTTCTTACAACAGACAGTCTTCCAATCCTCGACAGTTCAGTGAACATGGTCAAGAGAGGAAAACAAACCCCCAATCAGCATCTTGGAGCTCTGGGTAGTCGGGTTTCCCTCCAGCACTGGGCCCCTTTTCTAAAGAAACACCCAATTTGTGTGCATTTGGACAAAGCCACCACACTGGTATATATCAGGTCATCAAGGGGGGCATGAGGAGGCTGGTTGCCATAAAGGAGCAATCCAGATTCTTATGTGGACAGAAACTTATTGTCCAGGACATTTCTGCAGTCCACATGTCAGGAGTAGACAACTGGCAAGTGGCTTATCTCTAATTTAAATATATGAAAATACCGCGTTAAGCTAGTGTCAATATGCAATACTAAATAAAAATATACAGTATTAACTGTGCTAAATAGAGTGCCAAAAAATCAATAATGAGACATAAATCGATCAAATCGATATAAAATAAGGTGCCAAAGTGCTGTGTGTCATTATTAATACAAAAAAAACAAAACAAATAAGTCCATATAATATACTTTAAATCTTGCTATGATTATAAAGTGCTATATAGTGCTTGTGAAAATCAATAACCAAATTTCATCCACAATTCCTCCATATACATGTGGAGACTACGTCATTAGACAGCATAGGATATCACAGATCTATCCACACAGAACCCAGAGTTGGTTCGCTGGCTTGTTTAGACTAAGCTTAATTGCAAGGTCATACTCCCTGAGGGGAGTACTCACACAGGGGGAAGCACAAGAGTGGTGTCACTTGAACACGTGTGAATTTAAAGCATTTAAAGCATGGTATATGGACTCTAATGCAATTTTTTTTTATTGTATTGATTATGCCACTTGGCACTTTGGCACCTTATTTTATATTGGTTGGATCAATTTATATCTCATTTTCAGTTTATACAAGTCACGTATCTCTGCTGCCAGTGCTTGGTCCAAGGGGCATGGTCTCTTCATCCTGAGGTGTTCAATCAGATGTGCCAAATTCATTGGACTCCAAATGTGGACATCCTTAGCCTCCAGTCTCTGTATCCAGAACTAGAAACAAAAACGTTGTTATCTTTCTTGTGTAACCACCAATCGAATCACCTACCATGTAGTAGGGGTGTGCATCTTCACTGGTCTCACGATTCAGTTCGATTATGATTATCTGGTAAGCGATTCGATTCCACAATGTATCACGATTACGACGAGCTTCCGCTTGGGCCACCTAGGCGTCCCTCCCTGTGATCTTCTGGGACACATCACAGGTTCCAGATATGCAGGACAGCACAGTGAGACATGCGCACCCGGCTGTAAAGCTACAAGCTGTCACAGCCAGATGCCTACAGTAGTATTGCCAGCACCGTGGACAGGCAGGGGAGAGAATGGAAGGGTTCAGGTGGCCACGTCGCTGGATTGTGGGACAGGTTAGTGTCTTTCTACGCACACTTGTGGAATGGGGACAAACTACCGAACCTAAAAATCTCCATAGGCAACGCTTTAAAAAAATTAACGGTTACCAGGTTAGTGTTACAGAGGAGGTCTAGTGCTAGAATTATTTATCTTGCTCTGACAATCGCAACGATACCTCACATGTGTGATTTGAACACCGTTTAAATGCGGGCATGGGCTTGGCTAAGTATGTTTTATTTGCTGCACAAGCTCGCGGGGACAGGGGCGCTTTAAAAAAAAAAATGATATTTATTTTATTTTATTTTTTTACATTGTGTTTAAAAAAAATGTAAACATCCCTTGTGACAGTAATAGGTGGTGACAGGTACTCTTTATGGAGGAATCAGGGGTCTAAAAGACCCCAAATCCCTCCTTTGCACTTCAAAGTATTCAGATCGGCAAAAACATTGATTCTGAATACTGTCTTTTTTTATTTTTTTAACTGGCGCTATTGGCAGCTGAGTAAAGCGGAAGTGACGTGA
This sequence comes from Rana temporaria, assembly GCF_905171775.1. Lineage (NCBI taxonomy): Eukaryota > Metazoa > Chordata > Amphibia > Anura > Ranidae > Rana > Rana temporaria. The sequence continues at coordinate 160,166,484 of NC_053491.1, forward strand.
CATAGACTGGAACAAAGCCGACGCTTCTTTCCAGTCTGCCTCTAGCCACTGGAAATAGCGGATCGGGTCTTCCGGTGGGACGGGAGGCCAGGTCAGAGCGGCGGGAGGGGCGGATGTCACCTCCCGCTCCTACAGGATACCAATCGAGCGGCTTTTTCTTAAGAAAAGGTAAGAATAATTATTAAAAAGAGCAATATGGATATACAGGCTAGAAGGAGGGGTGGAATGGTGAGAACTTATTATGGAAATGAGTGGACGTCTGCTTTAAAGCCAGAGACTCAACGTTGGGATGACTGATGGGTATAAATAGCAGGTAAGCCTCTCTTCCCTTTAGTGATTTCATATGAGAACCATTTTATTTGTGAATGTACTTAACGACCAGGCACATATGGTGGCCCCAATGACATAAATAAATAGTGTTGTGCTGCTTTAAGAAGTTTAAAAAAAATGCATTAGGACCGTCACAATATTAACCCATATAGAGACTATAAGATGTTTATTTAAAAGGTTGGAGCACAGTTGCATTTTGAGTTTTGGGTGTAGCACTGGATAATGGCTTCAGCACATTTGTGCAAGATATGATTGATGAACTTTTGGTTAATATTGCAAACAAAAGTGGAGCACAATTGCATTTTCAGTTTTGGGTATAGCATTGGAAAATTGAAATGGTATCAGTACGTTGATTCAAGTTGGTTAATATTGTTTTATTTGTAATTTTTTGGGGGGATATGGAAACACCTAATGGCTGGCAGCTTACACAAGGGAATTAGTGATATAAAGACAGTGCAGTACTATTGTTGAAGGTAGGACTCTAGTCAAATAGGGGATTTCAAATCTTTTGAGAGATTTTTTTTTTAAATTGTATAGTCTGTCTTATGCAGTAATCTCAAAACCTTAGCATGTGAAGCAAGCCTAAAGCTGGGTATACACTTAACAAAATTTGGCCAGTTCAGCAGGAACCAGACAAACTTTGTTTAGCCCTATCTGTTCAACTGGTGCTAGTCATTAGTCTGGCTTCTGTGAAACAGTCCTGCTGGAAAACCACCATTCATCGGTGTATGCAGTCAATGGCTGCAGAGCTGATCTGTGTATTCTAATATGGGGAGGAGGGGAAGAGAGAGAGGGAATCCCTGCTGTCGGAATACAATAGCACAATGGGAGAGATCTTTGCATCTACATAGCGATGTGGATGCAGGGACCTTTTCAATCTTCAGCCACTGCAATTTTCTGTAAAAATCAATGCAATATAGCAGTGTAGAGGTGTTCTGTACACAGTTGGCTTACTGATTTTTTTTCCAAGCCAAATTTTAGGCACCTGCTGCAATAGGAATTTAACAATACTTTACAGGTGCTCATGGGAATTTAACCACTTCCCGACCACCCTATAGCAGTTTTTGACTGCTACAGAAGCAACACGCTGCGCAGGATGTAATTCCGGTTATTGGATGTGAGTGCGCGCCGGCAGTGCCTCATTCTTGCTGTGACCCGATGTCCAGTATAAAAATTCCATAAATGAATCCCATAGTTTGTAGATGCTATAACCTTTGCACAAACCAATCAATATATGCTAATTGGGATTTTTTTGTACCAAAAATATGTAGCAGAATGCATATTAGTCTAAATTGATGAAGAAATTCAATTTTTTATATTTTTTTATTGGATATGTTTTATAGCAGAAAGTTAATTTTTATTTTTATTTTTCCAAAATAGTTGTTCTTTTTTTCATGTTTATAGCACAAAAATCAAAAGCAGCAGAGGTGATTAAAAGCACTAAAATAAAGCTCTATTTATGGGGTAAAAGGGAAATAAATTTTATTTGGGTACAGCGTTGCATGACCTGGTAGAAAGGGGGGTTAAATCTTCTGGAGCTGAAGTGGTTATATGAGGTGCAACACAACAACAGGGTAAATGGATAAAAAGATGTTTATTTAGCAAAAAATTTTTTTTTTAAACAAAATGCCTTTTTATAAAAAATGAAGCTGATTTGCTATGATTGCAGTTAGGAGTTTTCTTATTCACAATTATTTGTATTAAGATTCCACAGAGTGACAGTCAGATATCAACATAAAGCACATCACAAACTCAACGCTTTTCATCAATATTGATTCATTTCATCAGGAGTAGATGCTTTGACAGGGTATTTACAAAAACTCACCATTAAAAATATTTTACTTAGATAGCAGCCAAGGGTGTCTGCCTGGGAGCTGTGAGAGTAAGGTCTGCAATGACCCAGTGGGACAACAAGAGGGGAGAGCAGATAGCATGGAGATGAAGAAACACAGCTGTCCATAGTCACATAAAAACATAAGCATGAGTAGAGCCAGAAGGGAAGTATGCTGGGAGGAATCCTTTCGGGTTTGCAATGAACATTCTTTACAGGATGGGATTCTGCTGACTCCAGACACTTTTCCACTTGAACTTGGAGGGGAGTTGCGCTTGGTCCCTGATCCCCTCAGCAGCACAATAGGCACACTGAGATAACTTGCCTGCTCAGCTGGCTGGGGGTTTCAACAATAAGATAAACTGTCAGCGCAAAAGACTTGTGCATAACAAATGTAAATAGCTATGGACAGAGGATAGATCTAAAAAACAGTCACAGTTCTTTAGTCCATATTCTAATATGTGGTAATAACCAGTCCTTTAAAGGAGGAGAGGAGAGGGATAGGAGGATGGTAGGCGGCAGCTGTCCTCAGAGAAAGTCGGCTCTGTAAGGGGAAGACAGGGGAACAAAACAGGAAGCGCCACCTAAGTGCAATGTGTTAGTCACAATTTATTGAGTTAAAAAGGAAATGCACTTGCAAACATGTATACAAAACGGGCTCATCTGGGTGCTGTAATCACAGTGCGGTCCGGTCCCAGGTGCATCCAGGCTCACGGGTAGGCAGGAGAGTGTAGAAATTCATCCTGTTGTAATCAGGAAGCCAGCCAGAACCAGCGTGGAACACAGACGATGACGTCACAGGAAGCGGAACCAGAGAGAGCACCTGGGGGAAGGACAGTATGAGGCAAACCACTGAGAATCTAGGCTATGCGCTCGGAGCCTTCTGCTCCTTCTAAAGGCCTAACACAGTACTGCAGCTATTGTGCTAATTGTGTGCTGTGACTGTCAATGGGACAACAGGTCCCAGCACACAAAATAGAGGCAGTGAACAGAAGAAAAAATAAACATGTTAAGATACAAGACCCAAGGAGAAGGAAAATCAGATAAAGGGGAATAGCAATGGGAAAATTGCTATTCCCCTTTATCAGGCCTTTAGAAGGAGCAGAAGGCTCCAAGCGCATAGCCTAGATTCTCAGTGGTTTGCCTCATACTGTCCTTCCCCTGGTGCTCTCTCTGGTTCTGCTTCCTGTGACATCATCATCTGTGTTCCATGCTGGTTCTGGCTGGCTTCCTGATTACAACAGGATGAATTTCTACACTCTCCTGCCTACCCGTGAGCCTGAATGCACCTGGGACCGGACCGCACTGCGATTACAGCACACACATGAGCCTGTTTTTTTATACATGTTTAAGTGCATTTCCTTTTTAACTCAATAAATTGTGACTAACATATTGCACTTAGGTGGCGCTTCTTGTTTTGTTCCCCTGGCTGGGGGTTTCAGCTCCTCTCCAAATTCAAGTGGGAAAGTATCTGGAGTCAGCAGAATCCCATCCTGTGGAGAACGCTGGGGTGTAAAAAAATGTATCCATTTATCCTGTTATTTTGTACCCTGTATGAAGTCCCATGGGCAGTTGTAATGTATTGTTGGATTGTATTATAAGGGATGTTACATAATTTTATGTACCAGATCACTATTCACAAGCTGCAATAGAAATGTATGTTTTGGTTGGATACTCTCCAGGGGTTAAATATGTTTTAAGGGAAGCAGACCCTGCAGCTTTTCTTATTAGAAAACAGAGTGCATCAGCTGATTATAATGATCCAGTCCCTACTGTTGAGAATCCGTATCCAAAGGACATGGTGAAACAAACACAGTAAACTTCAGGGCAATAAAAGGTAGGAATCTGCTACAGCATTTGTTAAACTTTCAAAGCATTCCAAAGATCTCATCAGAAGTCCAGTTGAATGTAACTACCTACTACTAGCTGTACCTATAACCTGGAAAAATTTTAACTTTCACAGACACATTTTTAATCTCCATGATTGGTATAGTTTCTGGTCAGTTGACAAGTGACAGGGCAAGACCAACCAATCGGAGAAGTAGACATTAAACAGTAACCTATCCTGTAAAAAACATATTTCAGTTGTCCTAGTGAGTACAAAAGAAGATTTTTGCCTTGATCTAGCCACTTTAGTCTGTAATAAAAAAGCAGCATATTGACAACGTTTATATACTATTCTTTAAGAATTTCCCTTCTTTTAAATTCCAAATGCAGGCAATTTGGACCCTTCCTTATAATATAGATCTTAAAACAAGTACTGTAATGCGTGGGTCACAGCTTCAACTAATGTGTGGCCCAAAGTGAGTTGTCTATATGACAAGGTCAGAGCCAGCAGTATGAAAGTGAAAGTAGGGTCAACACAAGCTTAATGTCAGAGCAGTCGTGCGAAGTATCTACACTTCTATTCTACAAGTAAAGATTGGAAGTGATAAATTGACTGTAGACAGTTATGGCAGCAGCCAGCTGTTCAGAGAAACACATAGAAATATCAAGAAAGCACTTTTTCTATTCAACAGCTGAATAACTTGTTAGTTGATTCCCTGAGGTACAAAGTTACAGAAAATCAGTATGGAGAGGTAATTGAAGAAAAGTTACTGGGTATAAATTATAATGTGTTTATGTGTTAAGTCTTAACATATTGAGATATTTTACATGGAATCAAAATTCATCAGATCAGCATATATATAAAAAAAATGAGCCATACTTATTCCCTTTTCTACATGAAGTGTAAAATGTATGTATGTATGTATGTGTGTGTGTATGTATATATATATATATATATATATATATATATATATATATATATATATATATATATATATATATATATATATATATATATATATATATATATATATATATATATATATATATATATATATATATACACACACACACACAGTATTTCTCAAAAGTGAGTACACCCTCACATTTTTGTAAATATTTTATTATATATTTTCATGTTACAACACAGAAGAAATTACACTTTGCTACAACTAGTTAGTGTACAGCTTGTATAACAGTGTAAATGTGCTGCCCCCTCAAAATATCTCAACACACAGCCATTAAAGGGGTTATAAAGGTAATTTTTTTTTCCTAAATGGCTTTCTTTACCTTAGTGCAGTCCTTCTTTACTTACCTCATCCTTCGATTTTGCTTTTAAATGTTCTTATTTCTTATCCTCACTTCCTGTTATGTCTGTAACTCCACACAGTAATGCAAGGCTTTACAGACAGAAGAACAGGAAGTGAGGATTTCTCAGAAGAAATAAGGACATTTAAAAGCAAAATCGAAGAATGAGGTAAGTGAAGGAGGACTGCACTAAGATAAAGGAAGCTATTTAGGAAAAAAAATGTACCTTTACAACCCCTTTAATGTCTAAACTGCTGCCCTCAAAAGTGAAAATGTCCATATTTGGTCCAAAGCATCAATATTTTGTGTAGCCACCATTATTTTCCAGCACTACATTAACCCTCTTGGACATGGAGTTCACCAGAGCTTCACAGGCTGCCACTGGAGCTTTGTTCCACTCCTCCTGTGACGACACAGAGCTGGTGGATGTTAGAGACCTTGTGCTCCCCCACCTTCTGTTTGAGGATGCCCCACAGATGCTCAATAGGGTTTAGGTCTGGAGACATGCTTGGCCAGTCCATCACCTTTACCCTCAGCTTCTTTAGCAAGGCAGTGGTCGATATGGAGGTGTGTTTGGGATCGTTATGTAGGAATACTGCCCTAAGGCCCAGTCTCCAAAGGGAGGGGGATCATGCTCTGGTTCATTATGTCACAGTAAATGTTGGCATTCATGGTTCCCTCAATGAACTCGTGCTCCCCAGTGCCGGCAGCACTCATGCAGCCCCAGACAATGACTTTACCACCACCATGCTTGACTGTAGGCAAGACACACGTGTCTTTGTACTCCTCACCTGTTTGCCGCCACACACTCTTGACACCATCTGAACCAAATAAGTTGGTCTCATCAGACCACAGGACATTAATCCAGTAATCCATGTCCTTGGTCTTCTTGTCTTCAGCAAACTGTTTGTGGGCTTTCTTGTGCGTCATCTTTAGAAGAAGCTTCCTTCTGGGACTGCCATGCAGACTAATTTGATGCAGTGTGCGTATGGTCTGAGCACTGACAGGCTGACCCCCCCACCCCTTTAACCTCTGCAGCAATCCTGGCAGCACTCATGTGTCTATTTCCCAAAGACAACCTGGATATATGACGCTGAGCATGTGCACTCAACTTCTTTGGTCAACCATGGCGAGGCCTGTTCTGAGTGGGACCTGTCTTGTTAAACTGCTGTATGGTCTTGGCCACTGTGCTGCAGCTCAGTTTCAGCATCTTGGCAATCTTCTTATAGCCTAGGCCATCTTTATGTAGAGCAACAATTATTTTTTTTTCAGATCCTCAGGGTGCTTAGCCATGTTGAACTTCCAGTGACCAGTAAGTGAGAGTGATAACACCAAATTTCACACCTGCTCCCCATTCACACATGAGACCTTGTAACACTAACGAGTCACATGACACAAGGGAGGGAAAATGGCTAATTGGTGTACTCACTTTTGTTGCCAGCGGTTTAGACATTAATGGCTGTGTTGTTATTTTGAGGGTAAAGAAAAATTAAACTGTTATACAAGCTGTAAACTCACTAATTTACATTGTAGTAAAGTGTAATTTCTTCAGTGTCATGTGAAAGATATAATAAAATATTTACCAAAAAATGTGAGGGGTGTACTCACTTTTGTGAGTTACTGTATATATGTATATAATATATTATTTTCATTGCATTCATTTGTGCTATTGTTATTTGAATAATATAACCCAAGGATGTCTGTCGTTCTGTTGATTAGTCCTATGATTCATCTATATGGTTTATTTGCAGAACGATAACCCCAGAACTATTTAGCTGGAATGACTTCTTTAGTCTTATCACTTGCACTCTGCCTGATCGTCTGTTTAAAAGTAATAGAGGTTAATGTAGTAATGTTAAAGTTCTAACCAGAGGTTGTACAAAACCTCATGTAAGTAATCATAGACTATTTATCTAATTATGTTCATGTCAGTGCATTACCTGCACACATGTATTCGAGCAACAGGAGAATAAGCACATTAATAGAAAATAAAGCTACCCTGACAACCCTTATGTTTCCTTATATCAGTTTATTTTTTCTTATGTAAAGCCATTTATCAAGGTATACGGTAAAGAACATTGATTATTAGCTAGACTTAATTTTAGTAACTTCTTACTAACTTGCTAGATGCTATATTTCTAATATGCCATTTGCAGGAGCTTTAGTTTGCATTTCATATGAAGTGGAAAAAATGCTGTTTGCAACATTGAGCTAACAAGGTGATTAAATCCAGTGCTATACATAATTGCTTTATTATACTAAAATAATAGTCAGTCTATGTTTCTATGTTCTACTCGATATGTGCTGATGGTAAGAAGCTATTGATTGAATGTGTTTTTTTCCCTTTTTCTTCAACACTGCCAAGTTTTGGGAACAGGCTATAGCTGGCAACACTAATCATTGTGTTCTGCTGGCTTCCCACCGGCAGAATACAGTAGTGCTTTGGGAGGGATTTCTCCATCAACACTGAACATGTTCATGGGGAGAATCGAGTTGTTTTATATGTATGATACAATTTACAGAAGTATTCTGATCATCGAAACATTATATCATCGGAAGTGATAATAAATGCACACGGTTTCATTTGCATTACATATCCGTATATGATAGCACTGTAATTTTAATTAAAAAAAAAACTTAAAGTACCTTTTTGCCTAATCAATATACAGCTGTCACATGTCAACCCACGCTACGCCACTGGTCACAAAAGCTGCTCAGATGTGATAGGGAGGAAATACTCAGAATGGAAAATACACTGAAATCAAAGCATGTGCACTAGCTACCAACACTGCTCTGCAAAATCCCCAACTGCAATGGGAACGTGAACAGAAGGGGGAGATGGAGAACAGCAGGATCAACCAGGTTTTTTGTAGAATACAGAAAACTAATCCTATAGTTTATGAACAGCATGTAATACAGCATGTATTGATATTTTTTAATTTCAGTATGTGAGTTTAATGACACTTTACCAAATTTAGGATGTAGGAAGTCTGTAGATCGCTGAAGAGGAAAAATACTGCACTATTATAATTTGTCATTGTATTCTTTTTAAGTTGGTGATTAAGGATGAGCTCTGGCGTGTTCGCATAGAACACGTGCAGAGCCCGCCAGGAAGTGTGCACGGCGCTGCGCTAATAACAGCCAAGGAGACATTTCACGATCCCTGCAGCCGAGCATCGGGACAATGTCTCCCTGGCTGTAATTAGCACAGCGCCGTGCTCACTTCCTGGCGGGCTCTGCACGTGTTCTATGCAAACACGCCAGAGCTCATCCTTATTGGTGATTCAACTACGGCGCTGGCTGCTCTCCAATAGGGGATTTTTTGGAGTAGGGTGGGGATAGTTCTATTTTTATTTTGTTCTTTACATTAATAATCTTTCATAGCTGCCAGATCTATTGACTGTTTCATGGTGAGGCCCACATTCAAATATTCTGCACTGGGTACAGGTTAATAGTGATGGCCTAGTGAAAGGTCTAAGAATATGAGTATGGAGTAATAGCCATTGGTTTTAGAAATTAGTAGGTCATTAGTGGGTTTTAGTTGGGAAGATTCAGTGCAATGTCAAGAGCAAAAGCCAGACTGTAGGGGATCAAGAAGGTTGTTACAGTGTGTTAGTAACTCATATGGTTGTGAACAAGGCATTTAGGAAGCTGCAATGTAGGATAGAGCAGAAAAGGGAGGTAGTAGTTGTGAGGAGATAGGTGGTAAGGTGGGTCTTTGAAAGGAGTTTAATAACATCCTCTGTGGTAACACACTCAAATAAGGAAAATTTTGAGTATGGTGTTTGGATCTGGTATGCTGGTTGAAGTTGAGGATTTTGAAGAGAGTAATGTAGGAGTTGGTTTTGAAAGTGGCAGATTTGTAGAGGATGAAGTCTTGCAGGGATTTTGTTTTATGCCATGTTCACTCAAGAGCACAGCTATCTCTTGAGATTTCTGGTGTACTCTGTTTTCCAGGATTGTAGCAGGTGAGGCCTGGTTCTGCATGTAGAGAAAGGAGCAAGTGTGTCCAGAAAGGATGACCGTAGTTTGTCGTGCACAGGGGTGCGATTTTGTCATAAAGGAAGTCAATAACAGTGAAGAAGGAATTGTTGAGGTAGCTAAGGTTTCTACAGGTAGCTGTTTGCTAGTTGGAGGTTTGAGACAGGAAGAGTAAAACTAAAAGGTTTTGATTGGCTAGAAGAAAAGAGGTGTTAGAGAAGTTTCAGAGGGTGTAGAGGTGGGAGAATTCAAGGTCGAGGGTGTTGCCATTGGAGTAAGTAGTGGTTTTGTGTCCATTGTGTTAGGTTAAAAGAGGAGGTTAGGTTGCGTAGTTGAGAAGTGGCTGAGGTGTTAGCATTGACTGGAATTTTAGTCACAGAGGATGATGCCGGAGAGGAGGAGGAGGAGGAGGAGGAGAGAAAGTAGGGTAGCCCTGCGGAGAAGTCATCAAGAAAGCAGGAGGCTGGTAAATTACTGCAATCCTCAGACCAACTGGATAATAAAGATGAATACTGTGAACTTCAAAACAGCAGAGGGACAGAAAGGGAGGTGTAGGAAAAACCTGGAAGTGTGAAACACAAAAGCCCCTGGGATTTTAAAGGAAGACAACAAACAATTTCACAAGGCGTATATTTAAAATCAATCCTTTATTGCAAGCAACAATAAAGTGTAAAGAACTGAAAATGCATTGGCACAAAACCATACACATTAAAGATATTCCCTCTTAGGAGATTGGTGACTATTTTCATCGAAATGACACCCCAGATATTTCATATATGACACAGTGGGAGGCACACAAATGTGTCATAAGAGGTCACTTGCTTTCCATAGCAGCTCGAAAGAAAAAAGAAAGCCAAACTCTAGTAATGGAACTTTCCGATAGGATTGGTAAGCTGAAAGCCCAAAACAAACATTTACAGGCACTTAAGATAGCACAGGAATTGGAGGAAACATGCTCGCTCTTATTAGAAGAACTCTTTGAAAGGGTGCGTCGCCGGAATATCTTAACCCAGAAATTGTTCTATGAACCAGGTAAGATTCTGGCTAGGGCCACTAAGCAGCATATGCTTTCTTCCGCAATTCACCATATTATAGATACATTGGGTGGGACCCACTCTAAAAATTTGGATATTGCCCAACAATTTCAAAACTTCTATAGTAAACTGTATGATCTAAAGTCCAGTGAATCTGGTCCAGCATTAGTGAGTAATCGCGCTGAGCTGATACGAGAATTCTTGTGACAGTATGGTCCCATTGCCTTATCTGCAGAATACTCAGAGGCTTTGGAGGCCCCTCTGATGGAAGAATGGAAATTAGCTCTGAAGTCTATGAAACCAGGTAAATGCCTAGGCCCAGATGGTGTTCCGGCACAATATTATAAAGCATTCTCTGACTCTCTGGTCTCTGGCTTTCTTAAGGCCTTTAATTCCTTGTCTACTGTGCCCTGCACCTCAGAGAGCCTCATTGAGGCATTTATTTTGGTTATTGATTATTAAAGAAGGGAAAAAACCTACCAACGTCACCAATTACCGCACAATTTCTCTTCTTAATGTGGATGTCAAGCTGTTATCCAAGGTTTTGGTGACACGTTTGTCCTACCATGTTCCAGCCTGGTTGGGTCTAGATCAAGTGGGGTTTGTCCCTGGCAGAAAAGTCAGGGATAACCCTATAAAAGCCCTGAATTTACATTATTGGCTTACTAGCCGACAGCAGGGTTTCTTTCTTGCAATGGATGCTGAGAAGGCGTACAACAGAGGGGCCTGGGACTTTATTGAGGCCATTCTGGGTGCATGGGGATCAGGACAAGTATGAGAGCCTTCATACCCTCCTTGTATGCCAACCCCAGAGGGGCCTGGGACTTTATTGAGGCCATTCTGGGTGCATGGGGATCAGGACAAGTATGAGAGCTTTCATACCCTCCTTGTATGCCAACCCCAGAGCTAGAGTTGGGGTTAATGGCCACCTGTCGAGCACCTTCTATAATGGGACCAGACAAGGATGCCCTCTTTCCCCCTGATTTACATTCCTATGCTGGAACCCCCTTTATTTGAGCCCACCCCGATATTAGGGCATACATGTACACAATTGGGATTACAAGATTGCAGATTTGGCAGACGTCAGTTTGCTCTTCCTTTCTTCTCCGTTGATGTCCCTTCTTAACCTTATGGAAATCCTTGATCACTTTAAACTCTTGTCAAATTTGAAAATCAACTACTGCAAGTCTTTTGCACTGAATATCTCACTCCCAAAGTAACTAGCCAAGCAATGCCAGACTAGCCTCCCTTTTCAATGGAAACCAGATGCCATGACTTATTTAGGTATATAACTTCCGGCAGATCTCTTGGAACTCTATAGCAGAAACTTTTTAGCGGAATTGCAAGCCCTGCGTTATGATAGGATGCACTTGGGAATCCTTTCCCTTCTGGTAATATATTCAACTCTATCCCATAGAGCGGGCTTCAAGACACCCACAGTGTTTGAGTCACTCTGCTCCTGATCTTCCCCCAAAGCTTTATGCTGCACTGTTCGAGAATCCATCTGCTCTTTCATGCTGATCACACATTCTAGGAAAACGCACTGGGAATGTCTCGCTTCAAAAAAATGGATATAAACTAAAGATGCAGTGGTACTGAATGCCAGGTTTGATTCATAAATTAGTACCCTCTGTTCCTGATTGCTGTTGGAGATGTGGCAATGAGACAGTCACCCTCCTCCACATTTTCTGGGAATGTCCAATAATCCAATCTTATTGGCATAAGGTTCATAATACGATACTGGCGATTTCTTCGCTTCCATTGGAGTTCTTTCCAGCACAGTACCTAATGCATCAAAAGCACTACTACAAATCAGTTACTATGCATATGATCAATGTTGCTAGGCTATGCGTCACATTGGAGATCCACAGACCCTCCCTCAATGAAGGAGTGGCTCCAACGCATTGAACATATAGCAGAGATCGAGGAGCTGATCTACATCACTCTTGATAAAGTCACCAAGTACTCTGATATTTGTGTGCCCTGGACAACCTTTTGAGGTTTGCGTTCATATGAAGAACTACAACAGGCTATCAATTGATATCTGATCACACCAACACAATTGAGAAATGTGATGGGCTCAATTGTATGTCATCCATAACACTGTATCCCTAACTACACTTAAGTAAATAAATAAATAGTGCAGCGCAAGTAAATCTAAAAAATGCAAATAATCAAAAAACATAAAGTCCATAAAGTGCAAAGTGATACAGGTGCTCCAAAAATACAATGGTGATATAAAGTGCAGAAATCTTCATCAGATCTGTGACCCATAGGACAGGATAATCCTCCACCAAGGCTAATGGATGGCCTCTCACCTCAGCGATTCGACCTGTGGCTAGGTCAAAAAGCAATAATCATATCCTCCAAAATGGCAAGCAGCTTTCAGGGCTCAACTCCAAAAACGTCCACCAGATGGAACCAGCAAGCAATATACAAATACTCCCATAGATCAATCAATGGACCGAGAAAAAGTAAAAGGACACACTCTAAGTGTTCTCTGCTTAAAAGGTTTAATAACCTTTTAAGCAGAGAACACTTAGAGTGGACGTTTTTGGAGTTGAGCCCTGAAAGCTGCTTGCCATTTTGGAGGATATGATTATTGCTTTTTGACCTAGCCACAGGTCAAATCGCTGAGGTGAGAGGCCATCCATTAGCCTTGGTGGAGGATTATCCTGTCCTATGGGTCACAGATCTGATGAAGATTTCTGCACTTTATATCACCATTGTATTTTTGGAGCACCTGTATCACTTTGCACTTTATGGACATTATGTTTTTTGATTATTTGCATTTTTTAGATTTACTTGCGCTGCACTATTTATTTATTTACTCACTTCGAGATATTTTTGGATTATATCTGCAGTGCTGGCTTGCAATTTAGTTTAGTTTTTAGTTTTATATTTTTCCAGCGCTGAATCACTATTATTATATTTCCCTAACTACACTTGGCAAATATGGATGGAGAGGGCAGTTGGTGATCCCACCCCCTCCCCATGTTTTACCTTTTGTTTTATGCTTCCCCTTTCCTTTCCTTCTCTGCCCCCCATTCCCTCTTCCTTTTTTCCCATGCCCCCCTTGTGGCTCAACCCTAGTGAGTGTGAATAGCCAAAATGAGAGGGACCTGAGATGGCTACTCATTTTATTCAGGTACTGTATTTTATGCAGTGGTCATTCTTAGCCATCTCAGGTATTTCTCTCAGTAGTACGGGTCAAATGCTTGTTAGTTTTGTATATGTTTGCCATATTTTTACTGTGGGGTCTTCTTGGTATGAGACCACACTCTTACCTTATGGAAAATGCTGTTAATTTCTTGCCTTATCTGGTTTAACATTTTCCATTTACATGACTGTGCAACGTATGTGGCATTTTTCTTTTGTGTTCTGCTTTCAAAAATATTTAATAAAATGTTTATGCAAAAAACAAAAAAAGATATTCCCTCTTGATACATAAATTCATATTCTTTCATACTTTTTTTATGGGATGGAGGCAATTTGAACCTCCTGGATAGGTACTACTCTATTTTCAATATGAAAAACCTGGAAGATGCTTTGTAGGGAACGACGTTCAACTTGACCACTTTTTCATCTGTGTGTGGATGAGTGAAGAGAAGTAATAACAAGAAGATTGGGGGAGTTGGAGAGGAAGAGGTCATTGACAGAGCCAAGCTTGTTAGAAACTGAGCGGCATTCAGAGGATGCGTATGAAAGGGAGCTGGCTCATGGAAGCTGGGGAATTAAAATAAGAGTGAAGGTTACGGCTGTTGCCAAAGAAGGCAAACTGCCAAGTTTGGGGGTGAGAGCTAGGTTGTGGAAGGCCAGGTTTGAGGTTAAAGTCCAAGAAGTAAGGCATGATAGGAGGGGGAGAGAGGTGAGGTGGGAGCAGTATAATACAAGGGCAAATGCGGCAGTGGTTTGGAAGTGGTGACATTATGTGGGCTAAGCTAGAGCAGGAGATACGTGCATTAATATTGCGAGGACAGAAGTGAGGTTGATATGTACAGATGTGGGGTACAGAGGAGGGGTAAAGTGATGCGAGTTTGAGGAGAGAGGGCATTATTGCAAAAAGAAAGGTTAGAGAGCATGTTGAAGGGTTAAGAGGGGAAAATTTAGTTCCACTTTAAGCATTATGTTTAAGTTTGCCCTCTCCTGTGTGAAATCTAACCAATTAATACCCAACCAAAATGCCTAGTTCCAAAAGATGTAGTAAGTTATGCGGTTTTCTTTCTGCCTAGTAGACTAGAGGTGTCTTAAGTTGTTTATGGTTGCACTAGGTCATACAGACTGCTTGATATATAGATATATAATATATGTGTATAAGAAGCCAAATGGCCATCTCTGGTGAAATCTGTGCATCTTAATATCTTGTACTCAAGATAAGAACATTCTTTTGTCATAATTCACCCCTTAATCTGTGAAACAGAATCTAGTAAGTTGCAAATGACCAGTCTGCTGAGAGACAAATCCCAAATGAAAAATACACACTGTTCTCTAATTAACAGCCTTTTCACACAGATAGCACATTAATGCGGGCAGCTAGAATGCCCAGCTTATCCTATAAATATAGCTGTCTTTCCCTAACAAGTCATAAATGTTCGGTTTTAACAGTAAATGATTGCTGTTCTTCAGTACTTTGTCCCTCATGAAGGGAGAAATAAAACCAAAAACTGAAATGAGGTCTCATGAGGATAAAAAGGCTAGTGTTAATAATTATCAGGGAGAGTGAAGTAGAGTCAAATTAGACATAATAGAGCGCAGAGTGACTGGCAAAGTCAACTCTCATTACCAAAAACTCATTAGGAAATGAAGAAGTGGAAATCCCACTGGGCTGTACTTATCTGTTGCTTTATAAGCGATTTATATAACTCTTTAATTGCATTCTTATTTACAGTATATTAAGTCATCTACAGATGTTACATTTTTTTAAAATTGCATGAATAGTATCCAGTTATAAGCCATGGTTAAAGCTGATGTTTATTCGGCTTATATTTTGCCTTCCCAGGTTTCCCTTTTCCCTTTCTGTTGTAATGACACCGATTTTTTTTTTTTTTTTTTTTTTTTTTTTTAGACCCAGTCACATAATCACTAGATTTTTGTGCTTCTCTGTCCAATGCAGACAGATCATGGTTGGTGGTTAGGACCAGCAGGATGCTGTCTATAGCTTTTTTTTTTAAAAACTGGAAGGTGCGGTAATGCCTACATGTAATGCTTAGCATCTGTGATTGAAATCCAATGAATGAAAGTGGTGGGACAGTAAGGCTAGAGTTGAAAGAACTAGATGATGCTAGATGTCCATCAGCCAGGAAATGGGGCAGACGTTCTATGACTTGTTTCTTTTAATGTACAATGTGAGAAGCAAGATGAAAGGAAAGGCTGGTGTTAAAAAAATAAAATGTTTCTGTCCCGTTGGGGCACAAGATATAGCACAGTGTTTTTGCCATGTCAGTTGTCCCCCTTCCATGTTGTAAAATACCTGGTTGATCTTGCCTGTTCCTGTCTTCCCATTTAAACTGATGACATTTATCATGACTGTTGATCTCCTGATAGCGTGGTCAGGTTACATACCTTCATCATCTGGTTATTGTCTCAGCATATCTGCTTCTCCCTCCTCCCCTCCCTCTCTCCTGTAGTCTGTGAGAGAGCTGATCTCCTCCTTGCCCCTCCCCTCCCTTCTCCTCTCATCTTCTCCTTCCTGCCCCTCCCTTCTCCTCTCATCTTCTCTTTCCTTCTCCTCTCCTCTCTTCTCTTCTCTCCTATCATGCCTGTGTAATTATATTTTTTACAGCTGAACCAGTGCTTGTAAAGAAACCTGTATTAATTTTATCCTCCCTGTTTTGGTTCCCTGTTCAGTTCAGTGTGTGTTTTCCTAAATGTATTATGCTAAATGCCTTCTTTGTCGAGCCCTGCTGTGCAGGCACATAACATCCCTTTGCTGGCTTGCATTTGTCAGAGAGAAATATCAGCCCCTCCCACTGTACTGACATCAGAAGGAAAGCAGAGGACGGTCACAAGACAGCACAGCAGGGCTCTGCAAAGAAGGTATTTAGCATTATAATTTTAGGAAAACGCACACACTGTACTCAACAGGAACCTAAAACGGAGAGAATCAAAGTAATTAATGCATGTGACTTTACACCTGGACATGAGAAACCATTTTCATGTACAATAACCTTGATCCAGATCCCTTAGTAGCTAGTAAGGAAAGAGTTTGTGAGCGACGAATTGGTGAATTAAAGTTTGATGAAGATGAAATTCATGTACAACTATTTATACATGAATTTCATCTTCATTTTCATCTATTTCATCTATATGAACGTATTCTATTTTAGTAAATCTGTGTCACCAGCATGAGAAATCACAGGAGTAATGTGCTTTGAAGGGACATATTCTGTTGCATGGTATTTTTTACCTGGAGTCATTTTACTGCTACTTTCTTATATTTGATAACTTTACTGCATTATTGTTACCATGGCTTTTAGAAACAACAAAGCTCAGTTGTCCTCTGATCACAGACAGCCAAGAAGAATGAAATATAGCTTTTATTTTTATTTTTACAGAGAAATAAAAAACAAGACTTCTGGTTATAAATCTTGGTTATAATGCAGACTGAGGTTATAAAGAACAAGCATTCCTGCAGGAATTATTGATTTTAACATGGCATTACAGCAAATTTAAAACAAAATATGTTTAGTACAGTTATGTATTTATTACAATTTAATGATGTATTTTAAATAGGGCTAAAGTTGTTTCTCTTTATTATGTTTTCAAAAATACCCGCACACCAGAAATCTGGGTGAGATTGTGCTATTGTCCTAATAGGGTTCAAACACTGTTGGCTGGAGTTGTTTAGCTATGCTAATGGGGAGGGGGTAAAGGAGAAGGTGGTATTGTTAGTATTGTGGTCCACATTTGTAGTACAGAGAACATACTAGAGGTGAGGTACAAATTAAAGAGCTGAAGTTCTGGATTTTTCTGTTTGGATATATAGTGTGAGACGCAGTCATCGCATATACAGTAATTCATTTATATATTCATCTGTTTGGCTTCAGTTCCCATTACATGTTCAGTAGCTGTGATATCAATAGATTTGTGTTGATTTATAAAGCACAATCCTCTCACAATTATTTCCTCTTCCAAACAGAGATAAAAGATGGGACAACACTCAGGGGGTCTGTGGGGTACAAATGACAATCGGATATATTGGGCACCAGTGATGTTTTGCATGTTATGGCTGCTCCTCTAATAGGTTATTATGTTGCTGCAGTGTCATGCTTTAAAAATAATAATTTTAAACCTACAATCATACTAACAAGTGCAGCTCTGGATTCTTCTTGTGTAAGGCTGGGTTCACACTACGATTTTCCCGTCCGTCATCCGCATACGGTTTATATGAAAAAATGTATGCGGCTGAAACGGACGTAAACGTATGGAACCGCACATATGTGCGTTTTCCATTGACTTTAATGTTAAAAAAAACGTATGCGTTTGCCATACGGTCTCAAGAACGGCCGCAAAACAGTGGTTGAACGCGGTTTTGCGTACTGTTAAACGTTTTGCCAGCAAATC